>NC_047121.1:2057448-2357448 GCF_902500255.1 Thalassophryne amazonica
AGAAGACTCCCCATTTACCTGAAAAAATTGTAGTCTATTAGATAAATATGATTCAAACCACCGCAGCGCAGTGCCTTTAATACCTATGGCATGCTCTAATCTCTGTAATAAAATTTTATGGTCAACAGTATCAAAAGCAGCACTGAGGTCTAACAGAACAAGCACAGAGATGAGTCCACTGTCCGAGGCCATAAGAAGATCATTTGTAACCTTCACTAATGCTGTTTCTGTACTATGATGAATTCTAAAACCTGACTGAAACTCTTCAAATAGACCATTCCTCTGCAGATGATCAGTTAGCTGTTTTACAACTACCCTTTCAAGAATTTTTGAGAGAAAAGGAAGGTTGGAGATTGGCCTATAATTAGCTAAGATAGCTGGGTCAAGTGATGGCTTTTTAAGTAATGGTTTAATTACTGCCACCTTAAAAGCCTGTGGTACATAGCCAACTAACAAAGATAGATTGATGATATTTAAGATCGAAGCATTAAATAATGGTAGGGCTTCCTTGAGCAGCCTGGTAGGAATGGGGTCTAATAAACATGTTGATGGTTTGGATGAAGTAACTAATGAAAATAACTCAGACAGAACAATCGGAGAGAAAGAGTCTAACCAAATACCGGCATCACTGAAAGCAGCCAAAGATAACGATACGTCTTTGGGATGGTTATGAGTAATTTTTTCTCTAATAGTTAAAATTTTGTTAGCAAAGAAAGTCATGAAGTCATTACTAGTTAAAGTTAATGGAATACTCAGCTCAATAGAGCTCTGACTCTTTGTCAGCCTGGCTACAGTGCTGAAAAGAAACCTGGGGTTGTTCTTATTTTCTTCAATTAGTGATGAGTAGAAAGATGTCCTAGCTTTACGGAGGGCTTTTTTATATGGATTATGGATCAATAAAGGAGAGCAACCACACACACACACTTATATGTAGACAGGTGTGTGTGTCTTTCCAAATCATGTCCAATCATGTCCAATCAACTGAATTGACCCCAGGTGGACTCCAACTAAGCTGTAGAAACATCTCAAGGATGATCAGTGGAAAAAGGAGGCACCTGAGCTCAGTTTAGAGCTTCATGGCAAAGAATGTAAATACTTATGGACATGTGAGTTCTTTTTTTTTATTTTAGTCAATTTGAAAAAATATCAAAAAAGCTTTTTTCACATTATCATTATGGGATATTGTGTGCAGAACTTTGAGGAAAAGAATGAATTTCATCCACTTTAGAATAAAGCTGTAACATAAAAGTGCTATGAATAGTTTCTGGATGGACTGTATCACCTACCAACTGTCCCAGATTCCAGAGAACTGTGACAAAAGCTGCCTCAAGAAGAAACAGCTTCTAATAGTACTGCAGCTACTGATACTTGGAAAAATGAAGATAAATGTTCAAAAGAAAAAGAAGACAACAGAAAAGTATCTACTTAACTACTCCTGCTGCTACTACAACTACTTTTATGACTCCTGCTGGTGCTCAGTAGCCTGTGTCAAAGTCTGCGTGTGCTCACGTGGCTCACTGACTTCATTTGACATCAATGATAATTTGTGACTCCTCCTCCTGCTTCCACTCGTCTCTTTTGGCCATCTGAGCACCACAGATCATCAAATGTGACCATAATGTACTCTCTGAGGCACGTAATCACCTCTGTGTGAGTGTGTGTGTGTGTGTGTGTAGACACATGAACTGCACATAATACAGAGTTCAACCCAAAAACTGGGAAGAGAGGGGGCAGGGACACCAGGGACACCAGGGACACTAGAGACGACCCCCCCCCCCCCCCCCCCAATAAGTGAAAAAAATCTACCTTTCAGGACAAAATAAGGAGCATTCAGTCATAGATCAAGAAGATGGCCTCCAGGGACAATTCAAGAAGTGAGCATCTCCAAGCACAGAAGACAGATGAAAAAAGACATCATGGAAGACCTGACCCGTCCATGGGATGGACTATCAGCAGATTGATGGAGTGGTCGACATCCAAGTCTACCAAATTTTAGCAAGCCCACAAAAATGATATTTTTAAAACGGAAGTGTGGATGAATCTCAAAACACAGCCTCTGTGATTTCATGTGCACAACTGACACACAATGTTTGTGAAACAATGATCTCATAGCCGCACTTCTCTAACCACAGGTCGCCAGACGTCACGTTTCTCTCAGTCTAATGTCTCAGGTGCTGCACCTCAGACGTGTCCATCAGATCAGCGTGTTCGGATTGACACAATTCCCCGTCAACATTCTCGAGTAGTGACTCGAAGCAGAAATGTGACTTTGTCTGCAATGCTCCAAGTCTTGAATTAAGTTAGTATTCTAACTGCGCAGAGGTCTACCACAGCAGACAGGAGCCAAGGTACCCCTGGGACAATCCAGCACTGAGGGCAAGAAGCAGGAACACCTGGACCAAATACGGACAAAGTCCAAGAGGGGGACACCACTAAACATGGCTCAGAACAGTAGGTCCTCTGTAACTTCAAGCTGCAGACAAACCAACTAACCAGACATGGTGGTGGTTGACGACGAGCAGACAAGATGTGAGAGCAATGTCAGAGAGAAAGAGCATCAGGAGCATCAGGAGCATCAGGGCTTCTGGAAGACATGGAAGGAGAATAGAAACACGGGTGGACATGTTCTGATGGACAAGTGGATTCAGACGCTGACTGTGTCTGATTCAGTGCTGCGAGATGATGAATCACAGCGTGACCAGCTGCACGCATCACCGTGGCCTGAACCACGCGGGGGGAAATGAGCTGGAGACGGAATAAAAGGAGAATTAGTGGAGAAGCTCCCCCAGCCCACCTCCCAGCTGCAGCACGCTCCACGCTGAATAGACGGCAATTTGAGGGACGCTGGGTTAATGGCTGAGGGAGGAAAAGACGCTGATTGGTTGAGAGCGCGATTCAGCATAAACAAGATAACCATCAGTAATTTCAGCCTTCTGGCACTCTTCCATTTGTTCTGCTGGTTGACCAGTGAGGGTTTGGAACGTCTGCAAAAAAATAAATGGCTGCAGAGCTGAAACGTACAGCTGCAGGAGGGGGGCGGAGCCAAACTGCAAAGAGGGCGCGCCATTTTAAGAGCAGCAGCATGGCAACTCAAACAGAATAACGTGACAGTTTGTGCTTTTACAGCTGACCGGGCCTGGACGTCTGCCCGCAGGGTCGCCACGGCAACACCGCAATCCTCACGGTGTGGGACGTCTGAGTGTGTGTGTTCACACCCATCATGAGAGATTGATGATTCTGATTTCCTTCAGCGGGTAGAGCGCACCGATGTGGTGCCTGTTCGCCCACAGGAACCCTGTGAGTCACCGGCCTCACGCCTCCGTCATACATCACCACAACGGGCATGAAACAGCCTGTAAACACAGACCGTGCACACTTTAACACTCCGACGAACACAACACCCCTGAACGTACTTTAACATGTGTCTGATTTATAACTTCAGGGCCTGTTCACACTGCGATGTGAAGTGGCTGATGGAACAGATTCTCAAAAAAAAACAAAACTCTGAGAAACACCAGAGAAGGCTCACGCCGCGGGTCCAAATGTCCTGTCTTCAGAGCAGCTCGACGTTTGTCCACTGACCTTCTGTTGGACACAGTGGTGTAACTCGGGCGGAGCTGATCATCGATCCGCCGTTTGTGGCGTCAGTAGACGCAGCCGATATAAACTCCATGCAAGTCTGCTATATTCTTCACATTTCTACATATTTCTTCCTGCCTAAAGGATCGAGAGGAGGCGGGGCCTCCGGCCGAGCCTCAGACGTTGACGCAGCAGTAATGGTGTCATAATGGTGACGCAGCTCAACTTATGCTGGTGTTTCAGTATGAATGTTGACAAATAAAAGTATGTTCAGTTTAGTAACAACAGCAGCAATAATAATAATAATAAAATACCAGGGTTTTAGAGGGGGATCATTATTAGTAACCAGTAAAGGCTGATAAACTGAATGAACACAGGAGATCAGACCAGACTGCAAGATGCAGGGAGGCCACACAAGATACTGCCCCCCCCCCAAGTTGTAATGAATCTGGGTGGGATCCAAATGGACCTCTGAATGCTAATCTGTGTGACATTAAACAATAAAGGGATGTTGACTGAACTGAGTAATTTCTCTTTTTTCGCCCCCCAGACCCCCCAACTACGGCCCTCTTAACCCCCCAACATTTTAAGCATTTTTTTTTCTTTATTTGCTGCTCACATGTCTGGAAGCTCCTCACCATCTCATTTAGGTCCTTCAGACTTTTTTTTTTTCAGTAAATGTTTGTGGGGAGCATTAGCATGGCTAAAACCCTTTAGCTTAATTATTCTCAAAGATAAAAGAAATTTACATGAAATTTACAGGCAAAATAATCACTGACTGACATCTGTCATTCCTATTGTGCATCTCATTGCTGTCACACTGTCCTTGTACATGTCCTGCACCACCCTCACATACATCGGTGCCACTCCAGATGTCCTTGTGCAATACCACAACTCTTGTCTTGGCACCCTATCATAAGCTTTCGCTAAACCACAAACACACAGTCTAACTCTTCCTGGTGTTCTTGTGGACAACATTATACATACATAGTCAAACTACATATTGTTGCTGTT
The DNA here is from genome assembly GCF_902500255.1 of Thalassophryne amazonica. Lineage (NCBI taxonomy): Eukaryota > Metazoa > Chordata > Actinopteri > Batrachoidiformes > Batrachoididae > Thalassophryne > Thalassophryne amazonica. The sequence continues at coordinate 2,062,042 of NC_047121.1, forward strand.
ATGTTCTGAGACACCAGCTGTGGGGGCGGAGCTTTCTGGAGAATGAGTTTGGTCTATTCAGTTTGTTGGTCAACAAAACAGAGCAGCACTCCTCTGTAACAAAATTTATGGTTAACTGTCGTGACTTCTACCTGTCATTTCATGTTCTGCCTGTGTGGTGTGTCCCTCACCACCAGAACTGACCGGACCAGTTGTGTGGTAGGTAGAAGACCTGTAGGACGACAACTTGACGGGGGTGCACAGGACAGACTCAACACACCTGTCCTGTGCACCCCCTCACCTTCACCCTTGTGCCGGGGGGCTGTAACCACGCAGAGAGATTCTGGAGATGCAGAGTTTCAGGGTGAGAACAACTTGGCTGAGCCAGTGTGCAAAATGCTGCATGTGGTGAGTGCTGCTGATTGGGCACCTCGACAAGAGGGTGACGGTACCCATGTGACGGTGGGGACAGGATGGACTGTCAGTGGACACCAACAGGCTCCTGGTCCTCTTTGGACAGAATACACTGCTGTTTAGCAAAGATAAACCAAAGTGGTGAACAATGTCATCATCATCATCATCATCACTACCAGACTTGTGGACAAGTTCAACAAGATGCTCCCACTGGATCCTGTTCTGTGTTTGGACAGAATGTTACAGTGCTGTGATGGGAGCACGCCGTGATTTGGTGTCCCTGCACTGGTTGTCCTCCACTGCCGGTATGTGGAGGACGTTTTTCGGCACTGGATGTGACACAAAGGAACCAGTTATCACACTTTGGCACGTGCTCCATGTGTGCACACGCACACACAGTCTCAGCCCTCTCAAGCATGATGACATGGTTGACTTCATCTGTGAAGCCTTTCATTTACTACCAAACACACACACACACACACACACACACACACACACACACACACACACACACACACACACACACACACACACACACACACACACACACACACACACCTTTATTGGCTATTATCTGGGCTGGCAGCATTATGTTGATACCTAATGAAGGGCCACAGTTGCCATTTGTCAGCTGAATACTGTCACCATGGTTACCGCAGAAGAGGAGGAGAGTGGGGGGGGGGGGGGGGACATTTAAAAAGGAGGCCTCAGAAATATGGCAGCAGAGCACTGGATTGGGGAAGAGGTGGAATCAAATTAGGGGTCTTTTTATCCATCTATCTACATATCTGTCCATCTATTTCTAAAGTCAGACAACATATCAATTTTGATGAAAAAACCCAACACAATATAAGACTGTAAAATTCAAAGTATAACAATTTGGCAAGTTAATGAGAAGCGCTTTGATCCCTGACCAATGAGCAATTCTCCTGACCAGCTCATCCTGGAGGCGCTGCACCATGGTACAATGATCTGTGTGTGGCTCAGTACCACAGTGCAATGATCTGTGTGTGGCTCAGCACCACGGTGCAATGACCTGTGTGTGGCTCAGCACCATGGTGCAATGACCTGTGTGTGGCTCAGTACTACGGTGCAATGACCTGTGTGTGGCTCAGCACCATGGTGCAATGACCTGTGTGTGGCTCAGTACTACGGTGCAATGACCTGTGTGTGGCTCAGCACCACGGTGCAATGACCTGTGTGTGGCTCAGTACCACGGTGCAATGACCTGTGTGTGGCTCAGCACCACGGTGCAATGACCTGTGTGTGGCTCAGTACTACGGTGCAATGACCTGTGTGTGGCTCAGCACCACGGTGCAATGATCTGTGTGTGGCTCAGTACTACGGTGCAATGACCTGTGTGTGGCTCAGTACCACGGTGCAATGATCTGTGTGTGGCTCAGCACCACGGTGCAATGACCTGTGTGTGGCTCAGCACCACGGTGCAATGATCTGTGTGTGGCTCAGTACCACGGTGCAATGATCTGTGTGTGGCTCAGTACTACGGTGCAATGACCTGTGTGTGGCTCAGCACCACGGTGCAATGATCTGTGTGTGGCTCAGTACTACGGTGCAATGACCTGTGTGTGGCTCAGTACCACGGTGCAATGATCTGTGTGTGGCTCAGTACTACGGTGCAATGACCTGTGTGTGGCTCAGTACCACGGTGCAATGATCTGTGTGTGGCTCAGTACGGAGGCGCTGCGCCATGGTGCAGCCTTCATGACTGTTACACCTCAGTGCAATGATCCAGAGTGGGGGTACTGTACCGCGGCACCATGTCTGTGAGGTTAGCATAGTAACTGCCCACAGACTGGAGTAGTTCTTAGATGCAGCAGGTGCAATCCAGCTAAAACAGAAAACAGTTTGTTCTGTTCTTAGTCCAAATCAGCATCACAGATAGAGAGTGTGTGTCTCTCTGTGTTAAGTCTGCAAGACGTGAGCACACACACACACCAACAAACCAGGACTAGCAGTGATGGGCCCAGCAGGAAAAGCTGAAACACGTATCCCTGATTACAAAGCTAAGGAAAACCCTCACGCTGCACCCACACGCAGAAACTAGCCCTAAAAGCAAAAATACTAAATAAAAATCCACTTTGTCCTCTCAGCTGTGATGGGGAGAAAAGCAGCACACTTAAAGCGCTCTCAACGGCAAACCTGCACTAAATCCCAACTCGATCAGGTTTAGTAGCACGTGTTAGTGCACGTATGCACCCACCACCTCATGGACATGCTTTGCACTGTAACTAGTGACCACTGGGCCGACCTGTGATCTGTCTCCATCTGTCACCTGCAGCTAGCTGCTTCATGGACATCTCCTCCATCAGAGCTCTAAGCTGGTTTAAGTTCAGGAAAACCACAGAACCATGGTGACCACCTGACCTGACCTCAACAGGACCTGGGCTTCCTCATAGAGACCAAAGGCCTCCAGCTGTTCTCTTAAAATCTTTCCACCACACTGTCATTTATTCCTCTTTTTAGGTACATTCTTTTTGTATAATGCCCATGTGTTGCATATCAAAATGTTCAGAACAGTCTCAGCTGTCTGCGTGTCAGATCACTGTGTGGAAAAGTAGTTTCACCAAAGCTGAAACTATAAAATGTGTTTTTCGAAATTCTTCAAATCTTTACTGAAAATACTCCTTTGTTCATGTGGATGAACTGATTTGGGGTCACAGTGTCTTGTAATATTATGTAAAAAAAAAAAAAAAAAAAATATATATATATATATATATATATATATATATATATATATATATATATATATATATATATATATATATATATATATATATATATCAGTGCATAAAATTGTCCAAAATGAGAACATTTCATAGAGCAAAAATGTTGTCAGTCACTGTATATGACCAAAGTTTTGAGTGATGTAGAAAAAAATAACAGAAAATATAAACTACACACTAAATTTCAAGCTTCCTTCCTTCCTCCTTTTCATATCCATCACTGATGTTTACTTTTATACCAGGAATAACTAATGTAGAGGGATTTATAGTCATTTTCCAATAGTAGGCAGTATTATTAGATGGTATTGCTTAAATTTTCATTGTTACGCAGATGATACCCAGCTTTATCTATCCATGAAGCCAGAGGACACACACCAATTAGCTAAACTGCAGGATTGTCTTACAGACATAAAGACATGGATGACCTCTAATTTCCTGCTTTTAAACTCAGATAAAACTGAAGTTATTGTACTTGGCCCCACAAATCTTAGAAACATGGTGTCTAACCAGATCCTTACTCTGGATGGCATTACCCTGACCTCTAGTAATACTGTGAGAAATCTTGGAGTCATTTTTGATCAGGATATGTCCTTCAAAGCGCATATTAAACAAATATGTAGGACTGCTTTTTTGCATTTACGCAATATCTCTAAAATTAGAAAGGTCTTGTCTCAGAGTGATGCTGAAAAACTAATTCATGCATTTATTTCCTCTAGGCTGGACTATTGTAATTCATTATTATCAGGTTGTCCTAAAAGTTCCCTGAAAAGCCTTCAGTTAATTCAAAATGCTGCAGCTAGAGTACTGACGGGGACTAGAAGGAGAGAGCATATCTCACCCATATTGGCCTCTCTTCATTGGCTTCCTGTTAATTCTAGAATAGAATTTAAAATTCTTCTTCTTACTTATAAGGTTTTGAATAATCAGGTCCCATCTTATCTTAGGGACCTCATAGTACCATATCACCCCAATAGAGCGCTTCGCTCTCAGACTGCAGGCTTACTTGTAGTTCCTAGGGTTTGTAAGAGTAGAATGGGAGGCAGAGCCTTCAGCTTTCAGGCTCCTCTCCTGTGGAACCAGCTCCCAATTCAGATCAGGGAGACAGACACCCTCTCTACTTTTAAGATTAGGCTTAAAACTTTCCTTTTTGCTAAAGCTTATAGTTAGGGCTGGATCAGGTGACCCTGAACCATCCCTTAGTTATGCTGCTATAGACGTAGACTGCTGGGGGGTTCCCATGATGCACTGAGTGTTTCTTTCTCTTTTTGCTCTGTATGCACCACTCTGCATTTAATCATTAGTGATCGATCTCTGCTCCCCTCCACAGCATGTCTTTTTCCTGGTTCTCTCCCCTCAGCCCCAACCAGTCCCAGCAGAAGACTGCCCCTCCCTGAGCCTGGTTCTGCTGGAGGTTTCTTCCTGTTAAAAGGGAGTTTTTCCTTCCCACTGTCGCCAAGTACTTGCTCACAGGGGGTCGTTTTGACCGTTGGGGTTTTTCCGTAATTATTTAATGGCCTTGCCTTACAATATAAAGCGCCTTGGGGCAACTGTTTGTTGTGATTTGGCGCTATATAAATAAAACTGATTTTGATTTGATTTGAATAGTAGCATTAATGTTTACCCACTTTAGTCAAAAACAGAAACAAACTGCTGAACAGCTTTATTTGTTGTGTCATGCACGGCAGCAGCAAGCGTTCACATTTTACCTGTTTGAAGTTGACTGTATATAACAAAAGAACATATTAGTCAAATAAAAACACTGGTGTTAGGTGGACGTCTTCTGTTCCCAAATAAACCCTTATTGTATGAATAAAATCCATCAGTCACTGAAAATCTGACGATAATATAATCTCATATAATAGCATAATTAAATGTAATATAGTCATCAATATAATCTACAGTTGATGCAAATCAATCCAGAGAGAAATATTAATTCCTCCAGGTGTTTTTTCCACAAACATTTTCCAGTTAGGGGGTTCTTTTTGATTTTCTGACTGGTCAGTTCCATTCAGAATTCCAGACTGAAACAGGGTTCAGCCTCTTGTAGACACAAAGAGATCATGTGATCTTCTCGTGTGTGTAGGACTGGCTGTGCCCAGTGGTGGGCACACTTCCGATAATCCGATAACAGATAATTATCGAAGATAATGTTTTCATTGTCAGATTATCTTTTTAGATAACTTTAAAAACCATCATCGGACTAATTATCTTCCGATGAATTGCCGACCGATAACATTTACACCGATAACATAGTAAACCAAGCTGAACAGTGAAAAACATTTTTAAAACTTAAAAGCAGTTGAGACCTACCTGTTAAAAGTTTCCTAATAGGTATATTGTTCTACCCTCTGCAAACAGAAGAGAGCTGTTTTCAGAAAAAAAAACCACTCTATCCTCTGTAGGCAAGGAGAACTGGTGACCCACAAAAAAAATAAAATAAAATAAATAAATAAATAAATAATTTCCTTTAACACCATACCGATATAACCGCAATATCACCCAAGTCATCCAGAGGCATACATTTTTAACTTGTGGTTCAAATTTTAACCTACTCATTTTGGACAACTTATTTAAAATTACTGTCATGTCTGAAATTTTATAAAGTGAAAATATCAGATATATGTTTTCGTTTTAAAGTAGTGTGCTAATTTTTAAGGTTTTGTGAGCACATGCTGTGCCTAGCAGCAATGCATTATGGGTAGCATAGGGTAATCTCAGACGTTCACGACAGGACAAATGCATTTCAGACACTCTGTTCAGGCTCCACGGACAACAGCATTAAACTCTAGTACCTAAAACTCTTGTGAATATATTCTCTGGGTTTATACACGTTAGTGTATTTGCGTTTGTTAAATTCCACGCATCTTAAATGTAGCAGACGGATTATCTGGAATTTTGTTTGGAAAGTTTTCAAGGCTGCTACTGCCATCTACTGGCCAGTAGTGTTCATGGCAGTATTCGCCCCAAGTACTAAGCGTGTGGGCACCAGTAGATGGCAGTGTTCTATTTATTTTGACCCGGTTATATCAGATGGTGGTCAAATCAACTTTTTGGCATTGCAAATGGCTTTTTTTTTTTTTTTTTTACAAATTAAGTTTAAAAACAAAACAACAACAACAAAAAACATTACAAGACAGCTCTGCGGTTGGATGCTTTGTAGCTCTTTAGCAGCAGGAGGTGGTCGTGAGATGTTAAAGCTTGTTACTTTTTTACCAAAAAATTCTCGCACGAATGAAAAATCAAAACACGCACAGTGTAAAGCCAACATTTATGTGTCAAGATAAGGCTTTTCAGAACTGACCAATTGTTAACCTTGGCCTTTGTTTTATCTATGTTTTTATTACTGCATTTTAACCTGTGAAGTGCTTTGTGACTTATGTCTGTGAAAGTCACTATATAAATAAATTTACTTACTTACTTACTAATATTGAGTGTGTATTGTGGGCCGCTGAAGAGGAGGTACTGCTGGCCCACCACCACCAGATGGCGCCCTGCTTGAAGTGCGGGCTTCAAGCACGAGAGGGCGTCATAGCAACCGGGAGTGACAGCTGTTACTCGTCATCAGCATCAGCTGTCACTCATCCACATCATCACCACCACCTTAAAGGCCGGACTGCAACTCCACCTCCCCGCCGAGAAATCAACTACCAATCAGGTAATTTTCTCTGCTGAACAAAAACCTTGTGTAATAGTCTGAACTTCTTTTGCAGCCGTTTTCCTGTGGTGATTCCCTTATCTGTGGGATTGGTGCTTGGTGTGATCAGCGACGGCTTCGCTTCACACTCCAACCAGATAAGTGGTTAGACAGGAGCTGCACGAGTGTGTGATTGGAGGTGGAGGTGCTCCCTCCTTACTGAATACAGACTGTGGGATTACTGAGTGTGCGACCTCACACTCATCAGGACTGTCTCTGTTCACTGCCAGCAGTATCGGGTCTGACTGCTGAAGACAGCGGCCACCTGGGGCGCAGGGCTTGGCGGCTCCGGTGTTCTTCAGTTCCGTTGGCAGTGGAAGCTGTGTGGGATCCGGCTCTTCTCTCGCCAGATGTCTTCTATCGTCGAGCCTGCCCACACGTCACCTGGTGTATGATTGACAGTCACTATATTGTTATTGTCTGTACGTCGTTGTGCAATTCACAAATTAAATTGTTACTTTTGGCTTATCCATTGTCCGTTCATTTACGCCCCCTGTTGTGGGTCCGTGTCACGACACTTTCACAACAGAGTGCACGTTTTACAACATCATAAAACGTGCGCACATCATTAAACATTCTGTCCACATGCAAAATATTTTGCGATGACACTTCCAGGGCTCCGTAAAAATGCCTGTTTTTACAAATAGAAATGGAATATTTTACAAAAGCACATTTATCTTTAAACATCACACGACACACGTGAATGACTGAACCAATCAGTGTTTAGCACAGCCACTTTTACCCAGAATGCTTTGCAGTCTGTGTTTGTTACAAAACCTCAGAATTAGTGCATTATTCAACATTAAAAGATACGAGGTCTGCGAGAAAAATAACGTACCTTTTTATTTTTTTCAAAAACTAGATGGATTTGAACCACGTGCGATTACATCAGCCAACCTCAAAGAAGGTTTGCGCTTTGGGTGCTGTTATTACGGTAATCCTGACAGCGGCGGTGGGTGTCGGATGATTCCCTCAGTGCGAGGAGGAAAATCAGCTGAAGGAAGGAAAACACTGCTGGCTAGTTCAAGCCATGGCTGCGGAGATTCATTCGAGGCCCCAGACCGCCAGGCCGGTTCTTCTGAACAAGATCGAAGGCCACTCGGACTCTGTCACTGCGGCTGTTCTGATACCAAAAGAAGACGGAGTGATCACTATCAGCGAGGACAGAACGATCCGGGTTTGGCTGAAGAGAGACAGCGGTCAGTACTGGCCAAGTATCTACCACACAGTCTCCTCACCATGCTCTTGTATGTCGTACCACCATGACAGCAGACGCATCTTCATTGGCCAGGACAATGGAGCCGTTGTGGAGTTTCTTATCTCTGAAGATTTCAACAAGATGAATCATGTCAAGACGTATCCAGCTCATCAGAACCGTGTGTCAGATATGGTGTTTTCTCTGGAGAATGAGTGGGTGGTGAGTACTGGCCATGACAAGAGTGTCAGCTGGATGTGCACCCAGAGTGGCAGCATGCTGGGTAGACATTACTTCAGTTCCTGGGCCTCCTGCCTACAATATGACCATGAGACACAACATGCTTTTGTTGGTGATTACTCGGGGCAGATCACACTACTAAAACTGGAGAGGCAGACCTACTCTACCATCACTACTCTGAAAGGTCATGAAGCACGTCTTTTTCCTGGTTCTCTCCCTCAGCCCCAACCAGTCCCAGCAGAAGACTGCCCCTCCCTGAGCCTGGTTCTGCTGGAGGTTTCTTCCTGTTAAAAGGGAGTTTTTCCTTCCCACTGTCGCCAAGTGCTTGCTCACAGGGGGTCGTTTTGACCTTTGGGGTTTTTACGTAATTATTGTATGGCCTTGCCTTGCAATATAAAGCGCCTTGGGGCAACTGTTTGTTGTGATTTGGCGCTATATAAATAAAATTGAATTGAAATTGAATTGAACCTTGAACCCTCGTGCGCATGCGTGAGTTTTTTCACGCCTGTCGGTTACGTCATTCGCCTGTGGGCAGGCTTTGAGTGAGGAGTGGTCCACCCCCCTCATTGGAATTCCTTTGTCTGACTTCTTCCTGAGAGACTGGCGCTTTGCTTTATCAAAATTTTTTCAGAACCTGTGAGGCAGATCGAAGTGGACACCATTCGAGAAATTCAGCTGGTTTTCGGTGAAAATTTTAATGGCTGATGAGAGATTATGGAGTGTTGCTGTCGCTTTAAGGACTTCCCACGGAGCGGGGCGTCGCGCCGCACTCTCAGGCGCTGTCGTCAGCCTGTTTCGAGCTGAAAACCTCCAAATTTAAGCCTCTGTTGACCCAGGACGTCGTGAGAGAACAGAGAAGTTTCAGAAGAGCTCGGGATCAGCAGTTTATCCGGACATTCCACTGTTAAAGGAGATTTTGTAATGAAAGACATGCGGACGGATTGGCGCATCAGCAGGCAGCCGGCGCGGCGCGCCGCCACAGGAAAAACACCTCCATGTTGATAACCATTTGTAAAAACCAGGAGGCTTTTGATGGCTTTCAGTAGAGTGAGTATCTGAGAAATTGTTTAACAGCTGGACATGTTCCAACTTGTCCTTAAGGCTTCCAACGGAGATCTGCCTCACAGGTTCTGAAAAAATTTTGATAAAGCAAAGCGCCAGTCTCTCAGGAAGAAGTCAGACAAAGGAATTCCGACGAGGGGGATGGACCACTCCTCACTCAAAGCCTGCCCACAGGTGAATGACGTAACCGACAGGCGTGAAAAAACTCTTGCATGCCCACAAGGGTTCAAGCTTGTCTGATGTAATCGCACGTGATTCAAATCCATATAGTTTTTGAAAAAAATAAAAAGGTCCGATACTTTTCTCACAGACATTGTATATGTTATATTTTAACTTTGTACAAATGACAGAATTGACATTAATGGAGTTATTCTATCAGTATTTTCACAAAACCATAAGTTAGTATGACTTTATTTTTCAAGACCTCCGCCTGACCGGAGCATTATGATTAGTAGAGAGCTCATTTTGTGGGTGCTCTCAGGATTCTTCTGTGCAGCTTCCTACAGGGGGCAGCATGGTTAAACATGGAAATACTGGCTCATTCTTTGGGTCTTTTGATGCTTTCAAAAGCGATCGTGTTAAAAGTCAATTTCAGCTTCTTAGTAATTGCAAATGTACCAGAGCCAATACTGGAATTTATCGGTTATCGATTATCTGTAACTTACGATACATTTTTGGGTGGTTTATCGGTTTATCTTCATCAAAGATAACTTTTCAGTTATCTGATTATCTGTTATCGAAGTTAATTTTTTGGTTATCTGTGCCCACCACTGGCTGTGCCTGACGAATCGTCTCACGAGACGATGGAAACTAGCTGCAGTTTCTGTAACTAATTATTCATCAAAATATTACTCAGAGCTGATGTGGATGTACCAGCCTCAGTAAAGGTTATCTTGGGTTTTACAGAACTGTAGGTCTTTGGGTTATTTGTTATGTTTGATTTGGATTATACCAGCCAGCACAAGACAGGTGCAAGACCCAACACCATGCTGCCAATCAACAAATGAGGCCGACGTTGAGAATTTAAAGACATATATCCTTTTAGCCCAGCAGAACGGTGCAACGTAGGGGATAGTGTGTGCAGCTCCAAACACTGTGGGCTCTCTGCTGAGACAGAGTCTGCTCGGGAATTAATAACTTCAATATGAATCGCCGCTTTAAATAAAATGACGCCTCTTTCCAAACACTGTAATACAGAAAATAAATGACAACTGACTAAAACATCTTTTCCTCCCAAAATGAGACGCCCTGCATTCTTTATGAATTACATCCTGACGTGCAGCACAGCAGCTGCAAGAGCTCAGCTCAGAGGTATGGAAAGACATTCATGCCATTAATGTCTGAAAGGAAACGCTTTTGACAAAAACTACAGATTTTATTCCTATTTATGTCCAGAGATCAAGGATCCACCATGTAGAGTTTATTATGTCCAGAGTTTAAGGATCCAGTGACCAATTTCATATTTATTTACTTTAAGACTCAATAAAATGTTGACAGAGAAAACCTGTAAAGCCTACTTTTATTGCACAGAAAATTCACAAGAGGTATTGATAAGGAAATTGATAAGGAAGTGGATCGACAAGCGGAATCGATAATGGAATCGATATCAATAAAATCTTATCAATTCCGATCCCCAGTCTCGACTGGCCTGCATATTGAGGATCTACTTGTTTAATTCCTAGCTCCAAACTGTGATAATAAATTTAGTATGGGATGCTTAGATTGACTACAACACACTTAACTGCAAAGATTTCAATACTCATATACTCAATCCTGGTAGCCATCTTAGATTTGGTGGCCATATTGGGAAAAAAAAATCAACTTTTCCACTTCCTCTAATTTTAAAGAGCATATATTTCTGCACCTGTGTGTCAAATTTCATGCTTCTTTGTAAAAATGCACACACCTTTCACCATTCTGCTGGACTATTTAGAAATGTGCAGCACATCTGTAGACGAGCACCATTCACACGATGGCGTGAAGCGGCTGGCGCTGACCGAAGTAGCAGATTCTCACAAATTTCTGTGAAATGCTGGAGAAGGTTCACTCTAGGGAACTCAACATTTGGTGATGGCCCACTGGCTTACTAAAGGATGTAGTTCAACTTTGATCATCGGAGGGCGGGTGCACCGGTACTGCGCTCCACGGAGCAGTAGCATAGCTTGGTGAAGATGATCATCAACTTAAGGTGACATAGCCTATATAAATCTGAGATAACTCTACAATTGCGTCAATTGCTACTGGTGCATTGTTCCTTCACATTTCTGCATGTTCCTGCACACCAAAGGGTGTGCAGGAACACCCTTTGGTGGATGCTCCACCTCCTCCTCCACAGGAGGTGGAGCATCCAGGCGAGCCTCCAACGTTGGCCACAGAGGCCACCAGAAAAGAAAGGAGCAGTAGTGTCATACTAGCGGTGCTAATGTGTTGGTTGCGGAGCTGAACTCTTGCCGTGGTTTTAGCATTAATGACAAAGACTGTAAGCCTGCTGTAAATATTTCTGGGACCACAACAAATACCAGCATTTCCCGACTGATGTAGACTTAACTCCTGAGGAGCCTGGCAGACCTCGGCGCTGGCATGTTTAAAGCTTGTGTGTAAACGCTGGGCTAATCATCAAATTGTGAAGGCACCATTACCATGGTGTCTGACTGTCACAGAGACTTCATGTCAGTAAGATGGTCTCCACTCAGGATACACTTGAGCCTGGCCCGTTCTGGTTTGCATGGACCATCATTTAACTCTGCAGCAGCTGCTTTGGTATCCAAGAGATGTCTGTAAGCATAGCGGTTCCCGTCTCCGGCAGGCAGACCTTCAGCAGTATGGATTTGGGGTTCAGAACCCCGATTCTGTCCTGGATGACATGTTTAGTGGTGATTCCATCCTACCATTGCAAAACAGCATCTTCAGCAGCAACAGCCTGTCAAGCTGATAGTCTTCATTTTTCCAACTCCAACATCTGCAACACTACAAACACTGTCCAAGTATTTGTGGACAAAATCTTGAGTAGTTTGGCTGTCTGTGGTTGCAGTCACAGACCATCAGTGTCTGTTTCTCAGCCGCCTGAGTGAACACACAAACGTTCTGAGTCATCATGATGAATGGGAATCTTCTGACCTTCAGGCTTAAGAGGAAAACGGTTTTAGTTTTTGGGTTAAATGTGCTTCAGATCCACCAACACCTGGACATGTGTTTGACTTTCAGACATGAGACGTTGTGTTACGCTGCTTTCCATTTGTCTCTTCTTTCTGTTTGTATCAGATGCTCCCGTCGACCCGTCATCACCTCTTCCTCATTTATAATTTGGTTTCTTTGATGGGCAGTTTGTCCTTTACTGCAAAGACATAATTATATTTTCAGAAGACAGATCGCTCTAGAAACAAATTATTTCGGAGACACAAATGAAGGCTGTCGACTGCACGGCCTCCTGCAGCAACCACGTGCACATCACCCAACGTGCATGCCTGCCACGGTGCACGGGATTTTTCACACTATTACAAACACGTTATTCAAGTTCATTTCGGTTCAAGAAAAGATCTTTGCAACACAAAACAAAATAAAACAAAACTGATTTCTCAGCCAGTCAACCAGAGCAACCAAAAGGGTGTAGGTTATATACACGACCCCTTTGACCTCAGCAACTTTTACTATCACGACTACAGCAAAACAAAACAAAGTGAGCAGAACAGCAAAACACAGACATCTTATAATAATCAATAAACTCAAATTCCTCATCATATCCACACCAGTAACAACACACATCGCGTAATCCAAAAATAATAATACAAAATCAATAACTTAATTGTCCATACTTTAACTAACAGCTATATAGTCCTTCAACCATGAATTGTATTTTCAGAGAATTTAGACAATTTTCACATATGCAGAAAACATCAGTTCCTTATGCTGGCATTTAAACTGATTGACATTTGGACGTCACTTGAGTCCCTTCGTCATATTATTCCATATTTTTGAGCCACAAGTAGAAACACAGAAACCTTTCCTGGTCGTCCGAGTGCCAGCAATTTTAAAATGATACAAGCCTCTTAAATTATATTTTCCCTCTCTCTCCTTACAAAAATTCTTGAATTCTGAGGGGCATTTGCTTATTTACGTATCACTTTATACATTAATTGCACAGTTTTAAACGTAATCATATCGTGAAGTTTTAATATTTTAGATTTAATAAACAGTGAATTGGTGTGATCTCGATAGCCTGCATTATGAATGGTTCTTAATGCTCTTTTTTGAAGAATGAATAATGGTTGCAATGTGGTTTTATAATTATTACCCCAAACTTCAGCACAGTAAGTCAGGTAGGGAGCAACCAATGAACAATACAGAGTATGAAGTGCTTTGCAATCAAGAACATGCCTTACCTTATTTAGTACTGCAATACTTTCTGACACTTTCTTTTGAATATGTTGAATATGAGCTTTACAATGAATTCTTTCATCAATAATAACACCTAAGAACTTATTTTCTTTGACACACTCTGTAATTATCCCTTGTATATTTAACTGAATTTAAATGTCTTTATTGTAATTCCCAAATAATATTATTTTAGTTTTAGACACATTTAGTGATAATTTATTAATATCAAACCATCTCTTTAACTTTATTATTCCTACATCTAAATCAGACAATAATTACTGCAGATTTTCTCCTGAACAAAACAGGTTTGTATCATCTGCAAACAGAACTGCCTTAAACAGATCTGAAACTTCACATAAATCATTAATGTACAAAATGAATCATTTTGCCCCCAAAACAGAACCCTGAGGAAGCCCACAAAGGATGTTCACATACGAAGAGCAGCAATCCTCGAGTTTAACAAACTGTTTCTGGTTTTGTAAGTAATTTTTAATCCAGTTCAAAGCCACTCCTCTGATCCTGTACAGTTGTCCTGACAAAAAGTCCAAAACAAACATACCTGACCCGAGTTAGAGAACTGAACCAAAGTGAGCAGGAACAGAAAAGATTCCATATAATCAATGGAGGTTATTGATTAGTCTGTTTGGTGAGTCCAAAATCTTACACCATCATCTAAGACATAATTCTGGATGGCCCAAATCTGTTCCTCTGTCAGCTAAAAAAATAAAAAAAAGAAACCGACACATCATGAGATTGTTTCTGTTTTTCCAAACAGTTTTTCAGTAAGTTCCACAGCAAAATTGGAAATGTATGTTTTTTGAAGCACATTATAAATGGACTGTATTTATATAGCACTTTATCAGACGCTCAAAGCGATTTACAATAATGCCTCACATTCACCCTGATGTCAGGGTGCTGCCATACAAGGTCCTCACTACACACCAGGAGCAACTCGGGGATTAAGGACCTTGCCCAAGGGCACTTAGTGATTTTCTGGTCAGGCTGGGATTTGAACTGAGGATCCTCTGGTCTCAAGCCCAACGCTTAACCACTAGACCAGTGGTGGCCAAGTTCGGTCCTCGAGAGCCACATTCCTGACACTCTTAGTTGTCTCCCTGCTCCAACACACCAGAATCCAATGAAAGGCTCATTAAAATGAAAGGCTCATTAAAAGTCTGCTAACGAGTCTTTCATTGGATTCAGGTGTGTTGGAGCAGGGAGACAACTAAGAGTGTCAGGAATGTGGCTCTCGAGGACCGAACTTGGCCACCCCTGCACTAGACCATCACCTCCCCTAAGGTGATGGTCATGTCCCATAATAAATTATAAATTCCACTGTCAGCTCATGCTAACATTAGCTCATTAGCACTGCAATATGTGAGACCTGTAACACAGTAAAATCACCAGTGTAAAACTAACACTGACAGTGAACATATGGTCCCACACTGACCAAAGTGACCAAAGTAGGACCATATGTACACTGGTAGTCTTAATTTAACACTGGTGATTTTACTGTGTAGCTTCATGTTATGTGACACCTGTTAACGTTCTTGGGTGTGTGTGTGTGTGTGTGTGTGTGTGTGTGTGTGTGTGTGTGTGTGTGTGTGTGTGTGTGTGTGTGTGTGTGTGTGTGTGTGTGCGCGCGCGCGCGCACATACTCGCTTGCTCTCTGTTCATGTCTGGGTCATGTCCCCTGTTTGTATTTTTGGGTTGCCATTTGTGATTCGTCTTTTGGCCAAGTGGTTAATGCGCTTGGTTTCAGTGCAGAAGGTTTGGGGTTCAAACCCCTCCCCTGCCACATTTCTCCATGTAATGTGGAGTTGCGTCAGGAAGGGCATCCGGCGTGAAACCTGTGCCAATTCACCATGCAGATCCACCTTGGATTTGCTGTGGCGACCCCGAGTGCATAAACAAGGGAACAGCCAAAGGGACTTACTATTTGCCATTCGTCTTTGTCGGTCATCCAAGTGTGTCCCCCTTGTGGTTCGTCCTTGGTTTATGCCCTTGATCTGTCCCTGTCATCAGTCCTCTGTCTGTGGTTCATCTTCATGTTCCTCTGTCCACCTGTGCATCTCCTGTTCTCCCGGTTTGCACCATATTTACTTTTGAGTTCCACATCACCTTTCTGCTTGAGTTCTTGATTTATCTTTTGGTTCTCGTTGTGTTTTGATTGCCTTCGCATTCTGTTCTCAGTTTTCATGTTTGTTTGTGCACTGTGTTTACTTCTGAGTTCCACATTAGTTGTTGCATTGTATATTTTCTGGATATGGATTTTGGTTTTGTGATTTCTTTTCTTTGCTGGTTATGTTTTGTTATTGTTATATGTAGTGTTATGTTTTATTTCTGCTCACCTTAAATGCCTACGTTTTCAGTCACCTTGTGTTTGTTTAGTTGTCAACTGCATTTGTTGTTCCGGCACCTTTATTTCATACACCTGTCATTGATTAGTTTGTTTAGTACTTAAGCACTCGCCTGCTCTCAGTCAGTGTCAGTTTATTTCATTCTGTCTGCCCCTCGCAGTTAATTCTACCCGTTTCTTTTTGTAATTCTGTCCCTTCCTCAAATTGAATTTATTCAAAGTCACGTTGAAAAACAGGCCTGGGTTCCCAGAGATGGAGCTCACACAGCAGCTCAATCTTGTGAGAGACCCCGAACAAAACAAATAAGTAGTCTTTATATAAGACAATGTAGGCGGTATGTTGGGAAGGTGTCGTAGCACGGACCCACAACAGGGGGTGCTAAAGAACGGACAATGAATAAGCCAAAAAGTAACAATTTAATGTTGTGACAACACACAACTAAACACACAAAAATTGTAAAGTCAATTAACACCAGGTGACGTGTGGGCAGGCTCGAAGATAGAAGACCCCCGACGAGAGAGAAGCCGCATCCCACACGGCTTCCACCACCAACGGTCTGAAGAACACCGGAGCCGCCAAGTCCCGAGTCCCCAAGTGGCCTCTGTCTTCGGCTGTCGACCCTGGTACTGCTGGCAGAAAGCAAAGACAAGATGAGTGAGTGTGAGTCCGCACACTCAGTAATCCACAGTCTGCACACAGTTAGGAGGGAGCACCTCCACCTCCAATCACACACTCGTGCAGCTCCTGTTTAATCCACTTATCTGGTTTGGGGTGTGAGGCGAAGCCGTCGCTGTCACACCAAACGCCAATCCCACAGATAAGGAAAGCACCAGGAAAACGGCTGCAACAGAAGTTCAGATTATTACTCAACGTATGAGTCAGCAGAGAAAATTACCTCTTGGTAGTCGCTTTCTCGGCGGGGAGGTGGAGTTGCAGTCCGGCTTATGTAGTGGTGTAGATGAGTGACAGCTGGTGCGATGAGTGACAGCTGTCACTTCTTCTGGGTCTGGCACCCTCTCGTGCTTGGAGCCTGCACTCCAAGCAGGGCGCCCTCTGGTGGTGGTGGGCCAGCAGTACCTCCTCTTCAGCGGCCCACATAACACGGTACAGTGAGTGGGTTTTATTCCCGCAACACCTAACCTTTATTGGCTCATGTAGGCAGAGAGAAAACTCCACTTCTTGTCTTCAGCCCACAGTTATTCGGTATCTGGTGGAACCTATAGCTCCTTTGTTTGCTGGACTTTCTGATCAGATAAAACCAGTTCAGATCAGCTGGCATGTGTACTCAAACAGATAACTAAAACTCACTAAAAAAATATAACCATTTAAGTGTATCAAATACATGATATATTAAAAACATAAAATATAATAACAAACATACAGAAATATCTAGCAAGCCCTTTAGTCTTGGTGTTAGTTTTTACTACGTTTTCTCTGTTTTATGCCACCTCTTTGTTGGGGCAGACTTTTTTGTATTCTTTTGGACTCAAAGTGTTTGGATGTTTTTACACTTGCATTGTAAACAAATCACCTGGGTTTTGGACACACCTGATGATCATTGTCTGCAATTTTGGGCTCACGAATAAAGTACGAGGTCTATTTGAAAAGAAACCAAGGGTTTTATTTTTTTTAAAAACTATATGGATTTGAATCACGTATGATTACATCAGCCAAGCTTGAACCCTCGTGCGCATGCGTGAGTTTTTTCACGCCTGTCGGTGACGTCATTCGCCTGTGAGCACGCCTTGTGGAAGGAGTGGTCCAGCCCCCTCGTCGGATTTTCATTGTCTGAGAAGTTGCTGAGAGACTGGTGCTGTGCTTGATCAAAATTTTTTCAAAAACTGTGAGGCACATCCGAGTGGACACCATTCGAGAAATTCAGCTGGTTTTCTGTGTAAATTTTAACGGCTGATGAGAGATTTTGGATTGTTTCTATCGCTGTAAGGACTTCCCACGGAGCGGGACATCGCACAGCGCTCCAAGGTGATGTCGTCATCCTGTTTCAGACCCAGGACGTCGTGAGAGAACAGAGAACTTTCAGAAGAGGTCGGAATCAGCAGTTTATCTAGACATTCCACTGTTAAAGGAGATTTTTTTAATGAAAAACGTGCGGACGGATTGGCGCGTCGGCAGGCAGCCACCACAGGAAAAACACCTCCGTGTTGATAACCATTTGTAAAATCCAGGCGGCTTTTGGTGGCTTTCAGTTGAGTGAGTATCTGAGAAATTGTTGAACAGCAGGGCATGTTCCAACTTGTCCTTAAGGCTTCCAACGGAGGTGTTTTTCCTGCGAGCCGACGCGACAATCCGTCCGCACGTCTTTCATTAAAAAAATCTCCTTTAACAGTGGAATGTCCAGATAAACTGCTGATTCCGACCTATTCTGAAAGTTCTCTGTTCTCTCACGACATCCTGGGTCAACAGAGGCTTAAATTTGGAGGTTTTCAGCTTGAAACAGGATGAGAACGTCGCCTCGGAGCGCTGCACAACGTCTTGCTCCGTGGGAAGTCCTTACAGCGATAGAAACAATCCAAAATCTCTCATCAGCCATTAAAATTTTCACTGAAAACCAGCTGAATTTCTCGAATGGTCTCCACTCGGATGTGCCTCACAGTTTTTGAAAAAATTTTGATCAAGCACAGCGCCAGTCTCTCAGCAACTTCTCAGACAAAGGAATTCCGACGAGGGGGCTGGACCACTCCTTCCACAAGGCGTGCTCACAGGCGAATGACGTCACCGACAGGCGTGAAAAAACTCTCGCATGCGCACGAGGGTTCAAGCTTGGCTGATGTAATCACATGTGATTCAAATCCATATAGTTTTTTAAAAAAAATAATAAGGTCGGATACTTTTCTAACAGACCTCGTACATCGCAACAATTGTATTATGTGATTCTAGAACATTTTGAAGACACACAAACAATTAAAGCCACGGTGAATCGTTGCTCCCCTCGCTCAGGTCCTCAGCCACCACCAGTACATATTTTTAAGCACACTGTAATTTCTGTCACTCACAACGGAGGCACTCAGCTCACGCTCACATTCAGTGTCATGACACCACACCTAGCACCAAGCCAATTAACAACATATTATCTAAAAACTGTAAGTGCTGTATTTCCCCCCCACCATCTGTGCATCTTTGAGGGTTATTATGTTCTGTATGTATTCATTTGTTAGTGTTTTCTGTATTATTACTTTCTGTATATGTTCATTTGTTAGCGTCCTGGTTTTCTGGTCGAGGTCCCCGTGTTCCACTCCTGCGTCCTCACCTGTCGATCTTGTTGTGTCTTCCTGTTGCATTCTATCACATGTTAGAGTTTCATGTTCTGGAGTTTGGTTTTGGTCGTTATAATTCGTATAGTGTTTGTGTTCTGATCACCTCCTCGCATCATGTTAGTGTTTTCACTCTTGCACTTTAGTTACACTCCTGAGTTCTAGGTTGGTTTGTGGATTTATTATTACTCTTCTTCACTTATGGTTGGTTATTTGCTGTGTGTTGGGGGGGTGTGGCTGGACATTTTGGTGTTCTTTTCTTTTCTTTGCTCTCCAGGTGGTATGCAAACTGATTATTGTCTGTGGAGAAGGTGCTGGCAGAATTGTCCTTCACCCTCATCAACGTTATGTGTAGCACCTGTGGATGGTGCTCACGTGCAACCTTAAAGACGTTCAGCTGAAGCAGATAATGAGATGGCGTTCTGCATTTAAGCCATGTGTGATTCAAGCAGAATTGCCGGGAACTCGACATTGTGGTGTTCGTTTGTGAGACGCTGAGGACCGCGCCTGGGTTTGGCATCATGCCTGTGAAGGAAGAAGGGTGAGGGACACATGCTGTCAGCACACATCAGAGGTGAATAATTGTTTGACTAATTGTTGATAGTAACTTGGTATTTGAATTGTGATGAGAATTGTGCAGCTCGCTTCTCACTGCCGTGGCGTGCGGACAACTGATCCTCCACCTGTTGTGAGAAGCTGCTCATTTACATAAAGCTTAAATACAGACCTGAATGTGTTGCTGATAGTGTGTGCCTTTTGAAGGATATTGCTTGTAACTGCTGACTTACCTCACCTCTTCTATCCTTCGCAGAGAGTCGGTTTGTCGTGTCCACCTGGGGGGTGTTTGGCGGTAAAAGTGAGTCCAGAAGCGCCGGGCATCAATTGTTTTGGGCGCTGGAGAGCGTGCCAGCCTTCACTCCACTAGACTGATGCTGTTTTAGTTTGTACACGTTGTTATGCACAAAAGGGTGGAAGAAATAAATTGTTTTGTTATTGGAACCGCTTTCTGGTTATTTTAGCGCTGGGTTCCGTCAGACGCAGGTCCGCTCCTCAACCCGCATCGACACATAACAGTAGTTCCCGGCCATTCCATAATGGACCCAGCGGCAGAGGCGGTTCCTTTCGCCGAAAGAGTTCAAGAACACTTGGAGAAAATATGGGAGCAATTACTGCATCTCGCAAACCAAAGTAAACCAACAGACGCCCGTGTTACGGAGCTTGCAGTGCAAGCCGTTCCGCTTCCTGCTGCTCCAGCTGCGGCACCATCGATACCGGTGCAGTTAACTCCGTCTCCCAGAGATTCGGCGTCCGAACTGATTATTTGTCATCCGGAGCCTTATGCGGGAGATGTTGAAGCCTGTGCTTCGTTTTTGATGCAATGTTCTCTGGTGACGTATCTCCAGGTGTTCTGGGACAGGCGAAATAATACACACACACACAAAAAAAAAAAACTTGTATGGGTTAATGTTTTGTTTCTTTGAATAGGGGTTATAATTTGTTTGGGGAGTCAGAGGCGTGTCTGGTGGAGTGAACGTTAGGCGGTTAGAAGCCCGTCTGGGCTCACTTGATCGTTATTTTTTTTATGTGTATTTAGGTATTTTCTGTTTGGGTTTTGGGGTCGTTTTGTTTTGTTGTTTTTTATTTCCCTACATCCCTAACCCCAACCTCACTTGCCCCAAGACCGTTCGTCTTGTGGGTTGTGGGGTGGTGCAGGTTGGTCACGCTGAGCGTTCTCAGAAGACCTCTGCACCTGGGGGGGGGTTGTTAGGGGCGTTTTTCTTGGTTTGGTTAGGGCCCGGTTCCACTCCAGCCTCGGTGAGCCTTTGTACCGTTCGTCATTGGTGTTGCCGGGGTGTGGTACAGCGGGAACATACCTCAGTCGGGGGGTGGGCCGATCTGTTGCCGTTCGCCATTTCGGTAGTTCCACCCCTCCCGAGAGGCTGGGGTATGGTCGAGTTGGGGCACCGGACGTATTTCCGGTTTTCCGCTGCGCCTTGGGGTTGGGGCTGGGTTAGTTTTTCCTGTTCCCTTCCCCGGCTTAATGTTTTGTGCCGTTCGCCAAAATTGAGCCGCCGAGGGGCTCTGGGAGGGACCTGGGGTCTTTCGGGGTGCCGGGGAAGGTAACAGGGTTTAACGGTTGTTTTATTTGCCCCCGGGGTTGTTTAGGGTAGTCCTCCAGGGGTTGGACTTTGATTTTGTTTTGTTTCCTTCCGGGTTCCACCTCCAGGGTTGATGGGACGGTCCTCTGGGGGGGAATTGGCTTGTGGGGCCGACTGGCCAGGTGTGGCCGGGTCTGGTGTTCCTGGGTTGTGGGGAGGGTGCCTCCTGGGGTTTGATGGTACGGTCCTCTGGGGAGCGCCGTTTGCTCCATTTCCGTTTCCAGCTGCGGTGCCCTGTCCTGCGGTCTGTGGTGGACCTTGGGAGCGTTATGCTGTCTGCTTCCTGACGAGGACCCCAGAGGGAGGTGCTGTTCTTGGACCTGGTCTGTTCGGTCGCCGGGAGGCTTCCCGTTAAAGGGGGGGGGTACTGTTGTGTGTTGGGGGGGTGTGGCTGGACATTTTGGTGTTCTTTTCTTTTCTTTGCTCTCCAGGTGGTATGCAAACTGATTATTGTCTGTGGAGAAGGTGCTGGCAGAAGAGTCCTTCACCCTCATCAACGTTATGTGTAGCACCTGTGGATGGTGCTCACGTGCAACCTTAAAGACTTTCAGCTGAAGCAGATAATGAGATGGCGTTCTGCATTTAAGCCATGTGTGATTCAAGCAGAATTGCCGGGAACTCGACCTTGTGGTGTTCATTTGTGAGATGCTGAGGACCGCGCCTGGGTTTGGCATCGTGCCTGTGAAGGAAGAAGGGTGAGGGACACATGCTGTCAGCACACATCAGAGGTGAATAATTGTTTGACTAATTGTTGATAGTAACTTGGTATTTTGTTACGCAGTATATTTGAATTGTGATGAGAATTGTGCAGCTCGCTTCTCACTGCCGTGGCGTGCGGACAACTGATCCTCCACCTGTTGTGAGAAGCTGCTCATTTACATAAAGCTTAAATACAGACCTGAATGTGTTGCTGATAGTGTGTGCCTTTTGAAGGATATTGCTTGTAACTGCTGACTTACCTCACCTCTTCTATCCTGCGCAGAGAGTCGGTTTGTCGTGTCCACCTGGGGGGTGTTTGGCGGTAAAAGTGAGTCCAGAAGCGCCGGGCCTCGATCCTTTTGGGCGCTGGAGAGCGTGCCAGCCTTCACTCCACCAGACTGACGCTGTTTTAGTTTGTACACGTTGTTATGCACCAAAGGGTGGAAGAAATAAATTTTGTTATTGGAACCGCTTTCTGGTTATTTTAGCGCTGGGTTCCGTCAGACGCAGGTCCGCTCCTCAACCCGCGTCGACACATAACATTATTGTTGTGTTTTACTTTTGTGCACTTAACTTTTAGATGTCTGTTGCATTGTTTTTGCACCATCAGTATTCCGTTTGATGGTACTCACCTGGTATTGGTCCTCTCCACGTGTATCTTCTGGTCATAACCTGTCATCATTTAGTTTGTCTGGTATTTAAGTTCTCACCTGTTAGTCTTTCCTTACAGATTCATTCACCTTTGTCTGCTCCCTGTGAGTATTGTTTTTACCTTCTAGTGTCACGTGTAGTCGTCAAGTCTGTTCTGCTTTGTTAAGTTGCTCTACCACAGTCACTTTTGGAATTATTTTTGTTTATCATTTTTGTCACTTCTCCACCATTCAGTCTGTTAGCTCCCGGCACAGCCAATAAACTACTAGAGTTTTTTGACACGTACTCGTTTCCTTTCTGTCTGCACTTTGGGTTCATCATAACCACTAGTCATAACAGTATATTTATGACAAATAAGAAAACAACAACAACACAATAACAACATTTACTGATTACCAACTGTAACTGAATTAAATATATATCATTTAGAAGGACCTTGAACCTGTTTTATCTGATAATTACTCTGAGGAAAAGTGAATGATTCAACAAATTTGTTGGTTATGACCAAAATAAAGTATCTTTTATTTATCAACTCATATTTCCTAAATACTATGACTAAAGAAACCTACTAAAATACTTAACTATTGCTATTTGTGAAATTTTATACTATAATTGATTAATTTCATTTAATTTATTAAATTTACTACAGTAATTTATATATTTTAAGCATTTTTATTTTGGAGAATTTTGACTAGATTTATCCAAGTGGACTTTGATAGTAGTAGTAGTAATAACAATAATAATCTATTTTATTTTATAATATATATTAATGTTAGTTTTCCTCCAGCGGGACACTTTGAGAAAAGGTGAATTTAAAACATTTATTCATTAATATTGTTATTGAGTACTGTTAAAGAGGTTGGGAAAATTTTTAGTCAAAGAACAGGATCCACAATGTAAGATTTTTTATTTTTTTTTACAGAGCAAAGCTCTGCAGCAAAGGCCACTTTTTCATGAAGCTGTTTAGCACATGCAGTCCTTTGTGTTTAAATCAAACTGACAGGGACAATTACGTGGGGCGGCTGGAAGAGAGCAGGCTGTGATTTGGAAAGCAGCCGCTGAGCTCATCATTCACACGTGCACATGTCCCGCCTGGCCTTCCAAAGGCTAAGTGGCATTAACCTCTGGGTCTCACGGGACCCAGACAAAAGCCCCTCAGAGGACCGCTAATAATCACCTCGTAACATGCTCCCCCTCCTCAGGCTCGCAGCACTGCTCCCCACGTCTGCATGTGAGGAACTTCAGCACCGTCATCATTTATTTGGAGACTGACCTTTGATTTGTCGCACTGCAATAAACATTAAACTCTGGTTACAGGTACAACAACGAGTACTGTTAAAAACAAATGTCATGTATCACCTCCCAATACATCAAATGACCTTTGATTTTTGGGGCCAGTGAAAGGTTTAACTCAAAGTCAAAAAGAAAAAAGAAAATCATAAAATTGACAAGGGGATACAAATCAAAGATAGGGCTGGGATCTCATACTAATACATAGCACATTTTCTGACAATTCAGTGAATTAACAGTTCATACGTGGTGTGTCCATAAATGAACGGTCCTTTTTATTTTTTTTTAAAAACTATATGGATTTCATTCATATGTTTTTATGTCAGACATGCTTGAACCCTCGTGCGCATGCGTGAGTTTTTCCACGCCTGTCGGTGACGTCATTCACCTGTGAGCACGCCTTGGGAAGGAGTGGTCCCGCCCCCTCATCGGATTTTCATTGTCTGGAAATGGCGGAATGAAAAGGACTTTTTTCCATCAGAATTTTTTCAGAAGCTGTTAGAGACTGGCACCTGGAAACCATTCGAAAAATTTATCTGGCTTTCGGTGAAAATTTTACGGGCTTCACAGAGAATAAGGACTTTAACTACAGCTTTAAGGACCCCTTTAAGGACGGTCGGTGCGCCGCGCTCCGAGCTGTGACAACGCGGCACAAACCACTGGATCATTTCTAAGCTGATGGCTCTGTGGATATGAGACCGTCATGTGCTCTTTCTCTGGTTATCACAAGAGCTGGACATCAACCATTTTCCGGCAGATTTCACTTTTAACAAGAGATTTTGTCATGGAAAGCCGCGCGGAGGCTTCGTGCGTCACGACCGATTCGCTGATGAAGCGAGACAACGGAACACCTCCATTTCGGAGTGTTAGAGGACAAGTTGGGACATGTCCAACTCTTCACAAGTTCTCATATACTCACTCGACTGGTAAGCACTGAAAGCCGAGATAGGCATGTCCCAGATGATAACCAGAGAAAGAGCACACGACGGTCTCGTATCCACAGAGCCATCAGCTTAGAAATGATCCAGTGGTTTGTGCCGCGTCATCGCAGCTTGGAGTGCGGCGCACCGACCGTCCTTAAAGGGGTCCTTAAAGCTGTAGCTAAAGTCCTTATTCTCTGTGAAGCCCGTAAAATTTTCACTGAAAGCCAGATACATTTTTCGAATGGTTTCCAGGTGCCAGTCTCTAACAGCTTCTGAAAAAATTCTGATGGAAAAAAAGTCCTTTTCATTCCGCCATTTCCAGACAATGAAAATCCAACGAGGGGGCGGGACCATTCCTTCCCAAGGCGTGCTCACAGGCGAATGACGTCACCGACAGGCGTGGAAAAACTCACGCATGCGCACAAGGGTTCAAGCATGTCTGACGTAAAAACATATGAATGAAATCCATATAGTTTTTGAAAAAAATAAAAAGGTACGATACTTTATGGACAGACCTCGTATGTAATTAACTACGAGGTCTGTGAGAAAACTATCCGACCTTTTTATTTTTTCAAAAACTATATGGATTTGAATCATGTGCGTTTGCATCAGACAAGCTTAAACCTTTGTGTGTATGCGTAAGTTTTTTCACGCCTGTCGGTTGTGTCATTCGCCTGTGGGCAGGCTTTGAGTGAGCACTGGTCCAACCCCCTCGTCGGATTTTTATTGTCAGGAAAATGGCTGAGCGACTGCCGCTTTGCTCCATGAAAATTTTTTTCAGAAACTGTTAGAGACAGCCAGGTGGAAACCATTTGAAAGATTCAGATGTATTTCGGTGAAGATTCTGTCGGCGTCACATGGATTAAGGAGTGTTAAAACCTTTTTAAAGACAGCCCACAGCGGCAGAGGGTGCGCGGCACACCAAGCGACCATCGACAGGCTGGAACGACCAGATAATTTCTAAACTGAACGCTGTGTTGATCCGGGACATCATGTAACTGCCACAGAAATGGCAAGAGAGCTGGACATAGCACTTTTGCGGCACATTCCACTGTTACAGGAGATTTTGTAATGAAAGACGTGCGGAGGATTTTGCGCGTTGGCACGGAGCCGATGCGCTCAACAAAAAAACACCTCCGTGTTGGAAACCATTTGTAAGATACAGGCAGCTTTCGGTGGCTTTTCAGTCGAGTGAGTATCCGAGAAGTTGTATAACAGCTGGGCATGTTCCAACTTGTCCTGTGAGACTTCCAACACGGAGGTGTTGTTTGTCCAGCGGCTGTGAGCGGCTGCGTCCCGACGCGTGATTCCGTCCACACGTCTTTCATTACAAAATCTCCTTTAACAGTGGAATGTGCCGATAAAGTGCTGATTCCGACCTCTTCTGAAACTTCTCTGCTAGTCACACGCGCCCTGCATCAACAGAGCCTTAAATTTGGAAGTGATCTGCTCGTTCCAGCCTGTCGATGGCCACTCGGGGCGCGGTGCGCCCTCCACTGCCATGAGCCGTTTTTAATCCAGTTTTAATGGTCCTTAATCCATGTGATACTGACAGAATCTTCACCGAAATCCATCTGAATCTTTTGAATGGTTTCCAACTGACTGTCTCTAACAGTTTCTGAAAAAATTTTCATGGAACAAAGTGGCAGTCGCTCCGCCATTCCTAAACAATAAAAATCCGACGACGGGGCTGGACCAGTGCTCACTCAAAGCCTGCCCACAGGCGAATGACGCAACCGACAGGCGTGAAAAAACTCACGCATACGCACGAAGGTTCAAGGTTGTCTGATGCAAGCGCACATGATTCAAATCCATATAGTTTTTGAAAAAAATAAAAAGGTCGGATACTTTTCTAACAGACCTCGTATGTCTTGTTACATTTTAAATGATATACTCCAAGAAAAAAGGTATACTTGATTACCTTTCTGCTTTTATTGAGACCCTTTGGACAAATCTTAGTGATCGATCTCTGCTCCCCTCCACAGCATGTCTTTTTCCTGGTTCTCTCCCTCAGCCCCAACCAGTCCCAGCAGAAGACTGCCCCTCCCTGAGCCTGGTTCTGCTGGAGGTTTCTTCCTGTTAAAAGGGAGTTTTTCCTTCCCACTGTAGCCAAGTGCTTGCTCACAGGGGGTCGTTTTGACCGTTGGGGTTTTACATAATTATTGTATGGCCTTGCCTTACAATATAAAGCGCCTTGGGGCAACTGTTTGTTGTGATTTGGCGCTATATAAAAAAATTGATTGATTGATTGATTGAAATCTTGAAGTATGTTAAAAAAGGAACTGAATTTTGAAACGTCCTGTGTTTAGGTTCCTATCTCACTGGAGAGCAGTTTGAGACATGAATTAGCGAACAAACACAGCAGTGACTACGTCTCGGTTGGTATCTCACTGAATTGTCCACTTGCAGCTGAAAATGAATGACACATTTGCACACAAAGTGTTCAGCTCTTATTATCCGTGTGAATAGACTGTGGAAATCCCCCCACTGTTTCCAATAATGGCAAAATAAAATAAATAAATAACAATAATAAAGTCTACAGCGCACTCGCTGATTTACAAAATGATGTCCCTGATGGATCTACTGTCCTAATCCATTTTCTATACCTGCTTACTCCAATTAAGGGTTACGTTGGCTCTGAAATCTGCACACAGCAATCATTCACACTCTGGAACAGCCTTTTCTCTGCGATGCAGTCATGCCCAACACCAGCAGCTCTTCAGGGGTGTACATCCTTTGACTTGATTTGAGTCATTTGCCAATAACATTGTAAGTCCCTTTTGCTGTTCCCTTGTTTTCTTCACTTGTGGAATTCACAGCAGATCTGAGGTGAAACTGCACATTCATTTGGCACAGATACGTCCTCCTCTCTCCTCCTGCATTTTGGCTCTGATAGACAGATGACGTCACATTTCCATAGCATTTAGCAGAAAGACTTTCAGGGCTTTCATATGTGTGCTGTTGGAGCTGGATATGAGCAGAGTGCAGTTTAATGAAAGCATGTCGCTATATTTCCTCAGAGTCCCTCATGACAAGCAGATCAAAGAGCTCAAACCACACATCCTCAGAGAGCGAGAGCGAGAGAGAGACAGAGAGAGAGGGGTTGACTGCTTTTGATCTAAAGAGCAAGAACCTAGACTTCAAAGAAATTGCAAATGCAGACATCATTGTGTGACAGGAGACACGGCACAGAGGGGATAGTCCATCTGGCTGCCCTGTAAACTATAGAGAACTTGTAGTACCATCCACCAAGCTAACAGGAGTCAAAGAAGGAACAGACTCAGGAGGTATGATAATATGGTACAAATTACAACTGACCCACTCCATTAAGCTAATCAACAAAGCTGTAAATGACCTGAGAAACAAGACAAGAAGGGCTTTTTATGACATCAAAAAGAACATCAAAGTAGACATCCCAATTCAAATCTGGCTCAAAACATTGGACTCTGTCATAGAAGCCATATCTCTTTATGGCTGTGAGGTCTGTGTCCGCTTGCCAACCAAGAGTTTGCAAAATGGGACAAACACCAAATCCATCCTCCGTGTCCAATGGAAAACACAAAAACAACACATGCAGAGCAGAATTAGGACAAAACCCACTAATTACTGTATTACCTTAAAAACTGTGAACCCAGTACACTCCATAACAAAGCCCTGATCCACAGAGAGACTGTAGAGAGACGCCCCCTCAGCCAGCTGGTTCTGGGGTTCTCTACACAAACATAAGCAGAGCCCCCAAACACAAATCCTGTTATCCAAATTATAAGAAAACACAAAGAAAATGCATTGGAAAAAAATCAACCAAAAAACAGGGTAAACTGGAATGCTGTTTGTCCCTAAACAGACAGAACTCAGTGGCAGAATACCTGAGCAGTGTGACCAACCCAAAGCTCAGGAAGTCCTTGACCACGTACAGACTCAGTGAGCACAGCCTGGCTGTGGAGAAAGGCTGCCACAGATAGACCTGGCTCCCCAGAGAAGACCCACTGCCACCACCAGGTGGAGAGCGAGCTGCACTTCCTGACCACCTGCACCAAGACATCAGAGACACGAACAGAGACACAGATCACAAACACCCAAACAGACTCTGACAGCAACATCGACAAACTTCACTATCTGTTGGCTGAAGGACAACAAACACAGCAGCAAGGTTTGAGACACGAAAAGAAGGAACAACGGACACAAACCACCGTAAACCCAAAACAGGACATTAAACTGCTACGTCACTTTATCTACGTATAATATAACACAGTTTATAGGATAGAATATTTTTACACCGAAAACACAATTTTTACTGTTCTTTCAATCCCACATCTCCTGTTTCCACATTTATTTACTGCAGATTATTGACAACCTCTTAATTTTTTTACTCTATGTAAGACTTGCTTTGACAATGTAAATAAATGTTTTCCATGTCAATAAAACTCCATAGAGAGAGAAAGAGAGAGAGAGAGAGAGAGAGAGAGAGAGGCATGGGTCAAACATCCCATCCCGCTGGGCGTTACCTGCTCCGGGGACAGCGGCAGGTGTGGAGTTTGACTGGGATGGTCCACCTGTCAAACTGTAACACAGGAGTTCAAAGGTGAGCTCAGGGAGGACAGAGTCCTCCCGTGGAGCAGAAGGGCAAAAGCTCACTTGATCTTGATTTTCAGTATGAATACAGACTGTAAAAGCGGGGCCTCACGATCCATTTAACTTTTTGGGTTTAAGCAGGAGGTGTCAGAAAAGTTACCACAGAAAGAACTGGCTTCTGGTGGCCAAGCATTCATAGTGACGTCACTTCTTGATCCTTCGATGTCAACGCTTCCTATCATCATGAAGCAGAATTCACAGAGTGTTGGATTGTTCACCCACCATGCACACAAGTCGAGGGGTGGCACAAAGCCCCATCCCACAGATGGCAGCTTCACACCATTGGCTCCTCAGCCAAGTACAGGCACCAAATCACGACAAAATTAACCTTTTGTGGCTTCCGTATTACGAGACCTACGTTCACATTTCGGAAGATAATTTTTTTCAGTTTTCACATTTTCACCCTGAGACACTGTGCTGATGAGCTGGCCCCAGTCTTCACGGGGATCTTCAACACCTCCCTGGAGTCATGCCATGTTCCAGTCTGCTTCAAGTCTTCCATTATAGTTCCAGTCCCAAAGAAACCACGCATCACTGGACTTAATGACTACCGTCCTGTGGCTCTCACGTCTGTAGTCATAAAGACCTTCGAACACCTGGTTTTATCCCACCTGAAGTCCATCACCGACCCCCTCCTGGACCCCCTGCAGTTTGCCTACAGAGCCAACAGGTCTGTAGACGACGCCATAAACCTGGCCCTGCACTCCATCCTGCAGCACCTGGACTCCCCAGGAACCTACGCTAGGATCCTGTTTGTGGACTTCAGCTCTGCATTCAACACCATGCTTCTGGCTTTGCTCCAGGACAAGCTTTCTCTGCTCCACGTGCCCGACTCCACCTGCAGGTGGATCACAGACTTCCTGACGGACCGGAGTCAGCATGTGAGGCTGGGAAAGAATGTCTCGAACACTCGGGCTCTCAGCACAGGATCTCCACAGGGCTGTGTCCTTTCCCCTCTGCTCTTCTCCCTCTACACTAACTGCTGCACCTCCAGCCACGACTCTGTAAAGCTCATCAAGTTTGCGGATGACAACACCCTCATCTGACTCATTTTGGATGGGGATGAGTCTGCCTACAGGAGGGAGGTGGACCGGCTGGTGACCTGGTGTAGCAGCAACAACTTGGAGCTCAACGCCCAGAAAACAGTGGAGATGATCGTGGACTTCAGGAAAGCCACAGCCCCCCCACCCTCCCTCGCCCTCACCAACAGCCCCATCACCACTGTGGACTGTCACCGCTTCCTTGGCACCACCATCACCCAGGACCTCAAGTGGGAGTCAACCATCAGCTCCCTCATCAAGAAGGTCCAGCAGAGGATGTCCTTCCTGCGGCAGCTGA
Organism: Thalassophryne amazonica; assembly: GCF_902500255.1. Taxonomy (NCBI): domain Eukaryota; kingdom Metazoa; phylum Chordata; class Actinopteri; order Batrachoidiformes; family Batrachoididae; genus Thalassophryne; species Thalassophryne amazonica. Next base: position 2,093,068 of record NC_047121.1, read on the forward strand.
AGAAGGCCAAGCTGCCTGTCCAGCTGATGGTTCAGTTCTACACGGCCATCATCGAGTCCATCCTCTGCTCCTCCATCATGGTGTGGTACGCCAGGGCCACAGCCAGGGACAGACACAGACTGCAGCGCATTGTGGCCTCTGCTGAGAAGGTGATCGGCTGTAGCCTTCCATCTCTCCACGACCTGCACATCTCCAGGACTCTGGGCCGAGCAGGTCGGATCACAGCTGACCCTTCTCACCCTGCACACGGTCTATTCAAACCACTCCCCTCGGGCAGGAGGCTACGGTCCATCCGGACCAGAACCTCCCGCCATAAGAACAGTTTCTTCCCCTCTGCCGTTAGACTCATGAACTCCTCATAACTCAGTCACCTTAACCTTAACTCTGTCACTTTATCATTTTATCACGGGTCACTTTAGACAATGTACTTTGGTTTTAATTGCACTCCTCCCACTGCACTGTTTTTTTCTGTTCCTCTTTCTTTCTGTTTTTCTGTTGCGCACAGCCTTTCATATTTCATATGTCATTTTTTATCTTATATTTTGTCTTATTTTGGCACATATTGTATATTTTATCTTACCATTTTATATTGCTCTCTGTTTAATGTTTGCACCATTATATCGAAGCAAATTCCTAGTCTGTGAATCCTGTTCATTGGCAATGGCAATAAACTTCTTCTGATTCTGATTCTGATTCTCTGATTGTGATTTTGCACTTCACCGTTTGCGGATAATTCACGATTTGCAGCTGATTCATGTATTGCTGGTTAACAGAGCCCCCCCGATAAAAAAAGATTTAAAGCAACACTGTGCTGCTCCACTCCTGCAGAATTGTGCACCTCAATAAAAAAAACATTAAATACATAAATCCAGCAGTCCTGATGTCCACTGAGACTGTGGCCAGGCTGGCAGCTCGGACACTTCCAGAAGCGGCTGTTCCTCTCCAATCATCTCTGCTGTTGTGGTGTGCTCCCCTCACAGTGAGATAGGACTCTTACTGAAGTTTTTACTTGCTTGTATCAGTATTTATTTAAATATAACCAAGTAAAAATATATAACTAAAAGTACGAGGTCTGTTAGAAAAGTATCCAACCTTTTTAGTTTTTGCAAAAACCGTATGGATTTGAATGGTGATTCAAATATGGTGGAACCGTATGGTGATTGCATCAGCCAAGCTTGAACCTTCATGCGCATGCGTGAGTTTTTTCACGCCTGTCGGTTGCGTCATTCGCCTGTGAGCAGGCTTTGTGTGAGCAGTGGTCCACCCCTCTCGTAGGATTTTTATTGCGAATAAATGTCTGAACGATTTGGAGCTTTGCTGCATCAAATTTTTCCAGAAACTGTGAGAGACCTCCAGCTGGACACCATTTGGAAAATTCAGATGGCTTTCAGGGACGATTTTATGGGGATTACACAGATTAAGGAGTGCTCCAGCCGGTTTAAAGACCGCCCACAGCTGCTGAGAGCGCGCCGCACTCCGAGCGCCGATTGACAGGCTGAATCAACCAGATCATTTCCAAAGTGAAGGCTTTGTTGATCCGGGACGTCGTCTGACTTACACAAAAATGGCAGAAGACGTGGACATCAGTACTTTTTCGGCACATTCCACTGTTACAGGAGTTTTTGTCATAGAAAGAGGAGCGGAGGAATTCTGCGCGTCGCGGCAGAGCCGCATGGCGCAAAGCAACGCCATGATGAAGCCTCACAGGACATGTTCTGGCATGTCCAGGCTCATCCACAATTTCTCGGATAGTCACACGACTGAAAACCCACTGACAGTCGTCTGAAAGCCATCTGAAAGTTGTCCTGTGAGACCAACACGGAGATGGTTTTGTGCCGTGCCATGAGCGGCTCCGTGGCGCATCCCTCCGCTTCTCTTTCCATGACAAAAACTCCTGTAACAGTGGAATGTGCCGAAAAAGTACTGATGTCCACGTCTTCTGCCATTTTTGTGTAAGTAAGACGACGTCCCGGATGAACAAAGCCTTCACGTTGGAAATGATCAGGTTGTTTCAGCCTGTCGATCGGCGCTCGGAGTGCACTGCGCTCTCAGCAGCTGTGGGCGGTCTTTAAACCGGCTGGAGCACTCCTTAATCTGTATAATCCTCATAAAATCATCCCTGAAAGCCATCTGAATTTTCCGAATCGATGCAGTAAAGCTCCATATCGTTCAGACATTTACTCGCAATAAAAATCCGACGAGAGGGGTGGACCACTGCTGACACAAAGCCTGCTCACAGGCGAATGACGCAACCAACAGGCGTGAAAAAACTCACGCATGCACAAGAAGGCGGATTTTCATTGTCAGGAAAATGGCTGAGCGACTGCCGCTTTGCTGCATCAAATTTTTTTTCAGAAACTGTGAGAGACAGCCAAGTGGAAACCATTCGGAAACTTCAGATGGCTTTCGGTGAAGATTCAATGGGCATCACAGAGATTAAGGAGCATTACAATCGGATTAAAGGCGGCCCACAGTGGCTGAGGGTGCGCCGTGCTCCGAGCGGCCATCGACAGGCTGAAACGACCAGATCATTTCCAAAGTGAAGGCTGTGTTGATCCAGGACGTTGTCTGACTACCAGAGAAATAGAAAGAGAGGTGGACATAGCACTTTTTCGGCACATTACATTGTTACAAGAGATTTTGTAATGAAAGACGTGCGGCGGAATTCGTGCATCAGGACGGAGCCGCGTAATGGCGCACAACAAAAAGCACCTCCGTGTTGAAAGTCTCAGGGGACATGCCCAGCTCTTCCACCATTCGGAAGATTCAGACAGCTTTGGGTGGCTTTTCAGTCGAGTGAGTATCCGAGAAATTGTCAAAGAGCTGAGCATGTCACAACATGTCCTGTGAGACCAACACGGAGGTGCTTTCGTTCCGCACCATTAGTGGCTCCGTGGTGAATTCCTCCGTTCCTGTTTTCATAACAAAATCTCTAACAGTGGAATGTGCCGAAAAAGTGCTGATGTCCACCTTTTCTGCCATTTCTCTGGTAGTCAGACGAAGTCCCGGATCAACACAGCCTTCAGTTTGGAAATGATCTGGTCGATGGCCGCTCGAAGCGCGGCGCGCCCTCAGTCGCTGTGCGCTGTCTTTAATCCAGTTGTAATGCTCCTTAATCTCTGTGATGCCCATAAGATCTTCACCGAAAGCCATCTGAATTTTCCGAATGGTGTCCACCTGGCTGTCTCTCACAGTTTCTGGAAAAATTTGATGCATTGCAGCTCCAGCCGTTCAGACATTTTCGTCACAATGAAAATCCGACGAGGGGGGAGGACCAGTGCTCACTCAAAGCCTGTTCACAGACGAATGATGCAACCGACAGGCGTGAAAAAACTCACGCATGCGCATGAAGGTTCAAGCTTGACTGATACAATCACACGTGATTCAAATCCATAAGGTTATTGCAAAAAATAAAAAGGTCGGATACTTTTCTAACAGACCTCGTACATCATATACAACATTAGCCAGTTATCTTCATACCTCAACAAAAATATAAACGCAACACTTTTGGTTTTGCTCCCATTTTGTATGAGATGAACTCAAAGATCTAAAACTTTTTCCACATACACAATATCACCATTTCTCTCAAGTATTGTTCACAAACCAGTCTAAATCTGTGATAGTGAGCACTTCTCCTTTGCTGAGATAATCCATCCCACCTCACAGGTGTGCCATATCAAGATGCTGATTAGACACCATGATTAGTGCACAGGTGTGCCTTAGACTGTCCACAATAAAAGGCCACTCTGAAAGGTGCAGTTTTATCACACAGCACAATGCCACAGATGTCGCAAGATTTGAGGGAGCGTGCAATTGGCATGCTGACAGCAGGAATGTCAACCAGAGCTGTTGCTTGTGTATTGAATGTTCATGTCTCTACCATAAGCCGTCTCCAAAGGCATTTCAGAGAATTTGGCAGTACATCCAACCATCCTCACAACCGCAGATCACGTGTAACCACACCAGCCCAGGACCTCCACATCCAGCATGTTCACCTCCAAGATCGTCTGAGACCAGCCACTCAGACAGCTGCTGAAACAATCGGTTTGCATAACCAAAGAATTTCTGCACAAACTGTCAGAAACTGTCTCAGGGAAGCTCATCTGCATGCTCGTCGTCCTCATTGGGGTCTCGACCTGACTCCAGTTCGTCGTCGTAACCGAATTGAGTGGGCAAATGCTCACATTCGCTGCCATTTGGCACGTTGGAGAGGGGTTCTCTTCAAGGATGATGCGAAGGAGATGTGTTGCACTGCATGAGGCAAATGGTGGTCACACCAGATACTGACTGGTATCCCCCCCAATAAAACAAAACTGCACCTTTCAGAGTGGCCTTTTATTGTGGGCAGTCTAAGGCACACCTGTGCACTACTCATGGTGTCTAATCAGCATCTTGATATGGCACACCTGTGAGGTGGGATGGATTATCTCAGCAAAGGAGAAGTGCTCACTATCACAGATTTAGACTGGTTTGTGAACAATATTTGAGGGAAATGGTGATATTGTGTATGTGGAAAAAGTTTTAGATCTTTGAGTTCATCTCATACAAAATGGGAGCAAAATCAAAAGTGTTGCGTTTATATTTTTGTTGAGTATATATATCCTCACATACTGAGCCAGTTATCCAAATATACAACAAAAAATTATCCCTATATCCAAGCATACATGACACATAAACGTAGCCACTTATACAAAGACAATAAAAAAAATTGGGCCAGCTATCCAAACACACAAAATCAATCAATCAATCAATTTTTTTATATAGCGCCAAATCACAACAAACAGTTGCCCCAAGGTGCTTTATATTGTAAGGCAAGGCCATACAATAATTATGTAAAACCCCAACGGTCAAAACGACCCCCTGTGAGCAAGCACTTGGCTACAGTGGGAAGGAAAAACTCCCTTTTAACAGGAAGAAACCTCCAGCAGAACCAGGCTCAGGGAGGGGCAGTCTTCTGCTGGGACTGGTTGGGGCTGAGGGAGAGAACCAGGAAAAAGACATGCTGTGGAGGGGAGCAGAGATCGATCACTAATGATTAAATGCAGAGTGGTGCATACAGAGCAAAAGAGAAAGAAACAGTGCATCATGGGAACCCCCCAGCAGTCTACGTCTATAGCAGCATAACTAAGGGATGGTTCAGGGTCACCTGATCCAGCCCTAACTATAAGCTTTAGCAAAAAGGAAAGTTTTAAGCCTAATCTTAAAAGTAGAGAGGGTGTCTGTCTCCCTGATCTGAATTGGGAGCTGGTTCCACAGGAGAGGAGCCTGAAAGCTGAAGGCTCTGCCTCCCATTCTACTCTTACAAACCCTAGGAACTACAAGTAAGCCTGCAGTCTGAGAGCGAAGCGCTCTATTGGGGTGATATGGTACTACGAGGTCCCTAAGATAAGATGGGACCTGATTATTCAAAACCTTATAAGTAAGAAGAAGAATTTTAAATTCTATTCTAGAATTAACAGGAAGCCAATGAAGAGAGGCCAATATGGGTGAGATATGCTCTCTCCTTCTAGTCCCCGGCAGTACTCTAGCTGCAGCATTTTGAATTAACTGAAGGCTTTTTGGGGAACTTTTAGGACAACCTGATAATAATGAATTACAATAGTCCAGCCTAGAGGAAATAAATGCATGAATTAGTTTTTCAGCATCACTCTGAGACAAGACCTTTCTGATTTTAGAGATATTGCGTAAATGCAAAAAGCAGTCCTACATATTTGTTTAATATGTGCTTTGAATGACATATCCTGATCAAAAATGACTCCAAGATTTCTCACAGTATTACTAGAGGTCAGGGTAATGCCATCCAGAGTAAGGATCTGGTTAGACACCATGTTTCTAAGATTTGTGGGGCCAAGTACAATAACTTCAGTTTTATCTGAGTTTAAAAGCAGGAAATTAGAGGTCATCCATGTCTTTATGTCTGTAAGACAATCCTGCAGTTTAGCTAATTGGTGTGTGTCCTCTGGCTTCATGGATAGATAAAGCTGGGTATCATCTGCGTAACAATGAAAATTTAAGCAATACCGTCTAATAATACTGCCTAAGGGAAGCATGTATAAAGTGAATAAAATTGGTCCTAGCACAGAACCTTGTGGAACTCCATAATTAACTTTAGTCTGTGAAGAAGATTCCCCATTTACATGAACAAATTGTAATCTATTAGACAAATATGATTCAAACCACCGCAGCGCAGTGCCTTTAATACCTATGGCATGCTCTAATCTCTGTAATAAAATTTTATGGTCAACAGTATCAAAAGCAGCACTAAGGTCTAACAGAACAAGCACAGAGATGAGTCCACTGTCCGAGGCCATAAGAAGATCATTTGTAACCTTCACTAATGCTGTTTCTGTACTATGATGAATTCTAAAACCTGACTGAAACTCTTCAAATAGACCATTCCTCTGCAGATGATCAGTTAGCTGTTTTACAACTACCCTTTCAAGAATTTTTGAGAGAAAAGGAAGGTTGGAGATTGGCCTATAATTAGCTAAGATAGCTGGGTCAAGTGATGGCTTTTTAAGTAATGGTTTAATTACTGCCACCTTAAAAGCCTGTGGTACATAGCCAACTAACGAAGATAGATTGATCATATTTAAGATCGAAGCATTAAATAATGGTAGGGCTTCCTTGAGCAGCCTGGTAGGAATGGGGTCTAATAAACATGTTGATGGTTTGGCTGAAGTAACTAATGAAAATAACTCAGACAGAACAATTGGAGAGAAAGAGTCTAACCAAATACCAGCATCACTGAAAGCAGCCAAAGATAACGATACGTCTTTGGGATGGTTATGAGTAATTTTTTCTCTAATAGTTAAAATTTTGTTAGCACAGAAAGTCATGAAGTCATTACTAGTTAAAGTTAATGGAATACTCAGCTCAATAGAGCTCTGACTCTTTGTCAGCCTGGCTACAGTGCTGAAAAGAAACCTGGGGTTGTTCTTATTTTCTTCAATTAGTGATGAGTAGAAAGATGTCCTAGCTTTACGGAGGGCTTTTTTATAGAGCAACAGACTCTTTTTCCAGGCTAAGTGAAGATCTTCTAAATTAGTGAGACGCCATTTCCTCTCCAACTTACGGGTTATCTGCTTTAAGCTACGAGTTTGTGAGTTATACCACGGAGTCAGGCACTTCTGATTTAAAGCTCTCTTTTTTAGAGGAGCTACAGCATCCAAAGTTGTCTTCAATGAGGATGTAAAACTATTGACGAGATACTCTATCTCACTTACAGAGTTTAGGTAGCTACTCTGCACTGTGTTGGTATATGGCATTAGAGAACATAAAGAAGGAATCATATCCTTAAACCTAGTTACAGCGCTTTCTGAAAGACTTCTAGTGTAATGAAACTTATTCCCCACTGCTGGGTAGTCCATCAGAGTAAATGTAAATGTTATTAAGAAATGATCAGACAGAAGGGAGTTTTCAGGGAATACTGTTAAGTCTTCTATTTCCATACCATAAGTCAGAACAAGATCTAAGATATGATTAAAGTGGTGGGTGGACTCATTTACTTTTTGAGCAAAGCCAATAGAGTCTAATAATAGATTAAATGCAGTGTTGACGCTGTCATTCTCAGCATCTGTGTGGATGTTAAAATCGCCCACTATAATTATCTTATCTGAGCTAAGCACTAAGTCAGACAAAAGGTCTGAAAATTCACAGAGAAACTCACAGTAACGACCAGGTGGACGATAGATAATAACAAATAAAACTGGTTTTTGGGACTTCCAATTTGGATGGACAAGACTAAGAGTCAAGCTTTCAAATGAATTAAAGCTGTGTCTGGGTTTTTGATTCATTAATAAGCTGGAATGGAAGATTGCTGCTAATCCTCCGCCCCGGCCCGTGCTACGAGCATTCTGACAGTTAGTGTGACTCGGGGGTGTTGACTCATTTAAACTAACATATTCATCCTGCTGTAACCAGGTTTCTGTAAGGCAGATCAATTTGCAAAATCAATTTGTTATTTAAGGGCCCTGTCACACTTAGCGTGAATAAGGTAAAACAAACACAATATAGAAACTGAGCCCATTATCAAAACACACAAAATATATAAACTAGGGGCCCTGTCCCACTGGGGAGAGGATTAATTGAGCATGAATTGAGTATACAAATTGCAGGCGTTCATTGTCGTCCGCAACAAAAATGGCCAAAAATGACAAATGTCCCAGTATGAATAATGGATATATTAATAATATATAGCGAAAATATGATGAACAATCACGGTTATATAACGCATGTAGTGAGGAAACTGATCCGACACATTGAGATTATCACGGCAGTATTACGGGTGTATTATGATGCATCGCGCACGTGTTGCGTGTGCGCGGCATCTGCATTGCGGTCATAAAAGAAGTGCACTCGCTCCTTTCGGCATCACTATTCACACCAACAATACAGCCTCTGGAGCAATTGCTGGACTTGGACAAGATGATCACAGAGTTAATGTTCATTTTGTCATGCGAGGGTTAACTGTTCATGAGTTTGCGGAGCGGGAGGGGGGAAGGCGCTCGGGGTGTGAGACGTTGTTTGTTTTTTTGGGGGGTTTTTTTTGAGTCAGTTGTGGCTAAACAGCAACTCTTCCTTTTGTTGGTGTTAAATAAAAGTCCTGGATTGCAGCAGCTATTACGTCTTTGTGGATCTACACAGCCAGACCGTTTCTGACTGGCAGGTATGTCACTTTCTGCCACATATAGTACTTTGGGTTTACGTGACGTGCTTGTTATGCATTCACAGATTGTCCGCAAATCAGCTGCAAAGCAGATGTAATAAAAACGCTTTATTCCTGGCCAATCTGTATGCATTCGCTACAACATATTTTAGTTTGTGATGTGGACATGATGGGCACGATATATCTGTTTTACACACTGTCCCAGTCCGCTGTCAAGCCGCAAATCCCCGTCAGTTGCGGATATCAACGGTTAACGGCAGATATACAGCGCATAGAGTGAGTATGTATTGTGTATGAATTGAGTATATATGGAGTATGTAAGGCGGATGTCATCCGCATTCAGATTTTTGAGCTACTCAAAAATCCTGGCTGCGGACATGCGTGCCTCTGCGGATGATCACGGGCGTGTTCGGATGACGGCCGACTCATACAGGCATGTTACACGGATATTGCAGATGTTTGGTGAATATGGGCCAATTTTGTGTGCAATCCATACGCAAATCCTCTTAAACGCCAGTGGGACGGGGCCCTTAGCCAGTTGTCCAAACATACGTAATATACAATCAGAGCCAGTTATCCGACTAATCATAATATACAAACTGATCCAGTTATCTTTACATAAATTATATACCAAGTGAGCCAGTTACCCAGCCACAGATAACATACAAACTGAGCCACTTATCCACACACACTCACACACTCATCTTCAACCGCCTATCCCAGCAGTCACAGAGCGTGAAGCGGGGTACACCCAGGACAGGACGCCAGTCTGTCACAGGGCCACAAACAGACAAACAAACACATTCACACCCACTCGCACACCTACGGACAATTAAAGACATCAATCCACCTAACCCGCATGTCTTTGGATGTGGGAGGAAACCGGCACAATCAGAGGAAACCCACACAAACACGGGGAGAACATGCAAACTCCACACAGAAAGGGGGCACATGCGGGAAATGAACCCATGACCTCTCGCTGTGAGGCAACAGTGTTAACCACTAAGCCACCGTGCTGCCCGCCACTTATCCAAACATACATAAAATGCAAACTGAGCCAGTTATCTTTACATAAATTATATACAAAATGGGCCAGTTACCCAACCACAGATAACATACAAACTAAAGCAGTTATCCACATATACATAACGTACAAACTGAGCCACTTATCCAAATATACATAACGTACAAACTGAGCCACTTATCCAAATATACATAACATACAAACTGAAACACTTATCCAAATATACATATTGGACAAACTGAGCCACTTGTCCAAATATACATAACGTACAAACTGATCCACTTATCCAAATATACATATTGCACAAACTGAGCCAGTTATCAAAATATACATAACATACAAACTGAGCCACTTATCAAATAAACATATTGGACAAACTGAGCCACTTGTCCAAATATACATAACGTACAAACTGATCCACTTATCCAAATATACATACTGCACAAACTGAGCCACTTGTCCAAATATACATAACATACAAACTGAAACACTTATCCAAATATACATATTGGACAAACTGAGCCACTTGTCCAAATATACATAACGTACAAACTGATCCACTTATCCAAATATACATACTGCACAAACTGAGCCAGGTATCAAAATATACATATTGTACAAACTGAGCCAGTTATTAAAATATACATAACATACAAACTGAGCCAGTTATCAATCAATCAATCAATTTTTTTATATAGCGCCAAATCACAACAAACAGTTGCCCCAAGGCGCTTTACAAACTGAAGCAGTTATCAAAATATACATAACATACAAACTGATCCACTTATCCAAATATACATATTGCACAAACTGAGCCATTTATCAAAATATATATAACATACAAACTGAGACACTTAACCAAATATACATACTGCACAAACTGAGCCAGGTATCAAAATATACATATTGTACAAACTGAGCCAGTTATTAAAATATACATAACGTACAAACTGAGCCAGTTATGAAAAAATATACATAACATACAAACTGAGCCACTTATCCAAATATACATATAGCACAAACTGAGCTAGTTATCAAAATATACATATTGCACAAACTGAGCCACTTATCCAAATATACATATTGAACAAACTGAGCCAGTTATCAAAATATGCATATTGTACAAACTGAGCCATCCATCCATCCATTTTCTTCCGCTTTATCCGGAGTCGGGTCGCGGGGGCAGCAGCTCAAGCAATGCCGCCCAGACCTCCCGATCCACACACACCTCCCCCAGCTCCTCCGGGGGAACCCCAAGGCATTCCCAAGCCAGCCGAGAGATGTGGTCCCTCCAGCGAGTCCTGGGTCTTCCCCGGGGCCTCCTCCCAATGGGACATGCCCGGAACAACTCTCCAGCGAGGCGTCCAGGGGGCATCCGGAAAAGACAGAACCACATTGTCCGCAAACAGTAGAGATGAGATTCTGTGGTTCCCAAACCAGACCCCCTCTACACCCTGGCTGCGCCTAGAAATTCTGTCCATAAAATAATGAACAGAACCGGTGACAAAGGGCAGCCCTGGCGGAGGCCAACGTGCACTGGAAACAGGTTTGACTTACTACCGGCAATGCGAACCAAGCTCCTGCTGCAGTCGTACAGGAACCGGATAGCCCTTAGCAAAGGACCCCGGACCCCGTACTTCCGGAGCACTCCCCACAGGGTGCCCCGAGGGACACGGTCGAACGCCTTCTCCAGATCCACAAAACACATGTGGACTGGTTGGACAAACTCCCATGTACCCTCGAGCACCCGATGGAGCGTGTAGAGCTGGTCCAGTGTGCCGCGACCAGGACGAAAACCACACTGCTCCTCCTGAATCCGAGGTTCGACCATCGGTCGAATTCTCCTCTCCAGTACTCTGGAATAGACCTTACAGGGGAGGCTGAGGAGTGTGATCCCCTTATAGTTGGAACACACCCTCCGGTCCCCCTTCTTAAACAGAGGGACCACCACCCCAGTCTGCCAATCCAGAGGCACTGTCCCCGATCGCCACGCGATGTTGCAGAGGTGTGTCAGCCAAGACAGTCCCACAACATCCAGAGACTTAAGGTACTCAGGACGGATTTCATCTACCCCAGGAGCCTTGCCACCGAGGAGCTTTCCAACCACCTCGGTGACTTCGGCCTGGGTAATGGATGAGTCTGCCTCTGAGTCCCCAGTCTCTGCTTCCTCTTTGGAAGACATGATGATGGGATTGAGGAGATCCTCGAAGTACTCCTTCCACCGCCCGACAACATCCCCAGTCAGGGTCAACAGCTCCCCACCCGCACCATAAACAGTGCTGGTGGAGAGCTGCTTCCACTTCCTGAGGTGTCGGACGGTTTGCCAGAATCTCTTCGAGGCCGACCAATAGTCCTCCTCCATAGCCTCCCCGAACTCCTCCCAGACCCGAGTTTTTGCCTCTGCAACCGCACGGGCTGCAGCACGCTTGGCCTGCCGGTACCTGTCAGCTGCCTCTGGGGTCCCACCTACCAACAAAGATAAGTAGGACTCCTTCTTCAGCTTGACGGCATCCCTTACTTCCGGTGTCCACCACCGGGTTCGGGGATTGCCGCCACGACAGGGACCACATACCTTGTGACCACAGCTACGAGCGGCCACATCAACAATGGAGGTGGAGAACATGGTCCACTCGGACTCCATGTCTCCAACCTCCCCCGGGATCTGGGAGAAGCTCTCCCGGAGGTGGGAGTTGAAGACCTCGCTGACAGAGGGTTCCGCCAGTTGTTCCCGGCAGACCCTCATGATACGTTTGGGCCTGCCAAGTCTGACCGGCTTCCTCCCCTCCCAGCGGATCCAACTCACCACCAGGTGGTGATCGATCGACAGCTCTGCCCCTCTCTTCACTCGAGTGTCCGAGACACGTGGCCGAAGGTCAGATGATACGACTACAAAGTCAATCATCGACCTCCGGCTCAGGGTGTCCTGGTGCCACGTCCCCGACCCAAAGGCATAGGGACGCGACCCTATCTTTCACCGGAGTGAACTCCAACACATGGCGACTGAGCTGGGGAGCAATAAGCAATGCGACCCCAGCTCTCCACCTCTCCCCGTGGGCAATGCCAGAAAAATGAAGCATCCAGCCCCTCTCCAGGAGTTAGGTAACAGAGCCCAAGCTGTGCGTGGAGGTGAGCCCGACTATCTCTATTCAGTATCTCTTAACCTCTCGCACAAGCTCAGGCTCCTTCCCCCCTAGCGAGGTGACATTCCACGTCCCAACAACCAGGGGCTGTGATCATGGACCGGGCCGCCGGGTCACCCGCCCTTGACCGCCACCCAATCCTCTCTGCACCCTACCCCCATGGCCCCCTTTGCAGGTGGTGAACCCACAGGAGGGCGGGCCCATGTCGCTCTTTCGGGCTGAGCCCGGCCAGGCCCCATGGGCTAAGGCACACAAGCCCCAACCCCAGGCCTGGCTCCAGGGTGGGGCCCCGACTCCGCCATACCGGGCGACGTCTCAGTCCTTGATTTTTTACTGGTCATGGAGGTTCTGAACTGCCCTTAGTCTGACCCCTCACCTAGGACCTGTTTGCCTTGGGAGATCCTACAGGGAGCACAAAGCCCCCGACAACATAGCTCCTAGGATCATCCGGGTACGCAAACTCCCCCACCACGATAAGGTGGCAGCTAGAGGGGGAGACAAACTGAGCCACTTGTCCAAATATACATATTGCACAAATTGAGCCAGTTATCAAAATATACATATTGTACAAACTGAGACACTTATCCAAATATACATATTGCACAAACTGAGCCAGTTATCAAAATATACATACTGTACAAACTGAGCCACTTATCCAAATATACATATTGCACAAACTGAGCCAGTTATCAAAATAAACATATTGTACAAACTAAGCCACTTATCCAAATATACATATTGCACAAACTGAGCCAGTTATCAAAATATACATAACATACAAACTGAAGCAGTTATCCAAACATACATAATATACAAAGTAATCCTCATAGTCACATCAAATGCTGAATTGGTCCATTGGTAAAATAATCTAATTAAATTGTAGGAGCTTACTGTGAGATTCAGTACGTTCAAATGCACATCTGATTTGTCAGTTTAAAATACTTAATAATAAACATCCTAAGACACTATTTTTCAATTTAAAACAATCAGTAACAAATCCCAGTCTATCAAATATTAGTATTTATTTAATTTCAGTTTAATTCTGAAAAATGACAGTGTTTTCCTCTTTTTTTTTAAGCAGACGTGTACACGTCACATGATGAGGTGGAAGGAGAAAAATGTCACACGTTTGAGTTTCCAACTGTGATACCCGTACTGTTGACTGGCTGAATTTGGGTTGGCTTCTTTATCTGTGCACGGCCCCAAGTGTGCCGTATTACAGCCATATTTGATATTGGACACTGAAAAATGAGACATAAAACATGTTTAGATGATGTTAATTTGGGAGTGAAAACAATGGAAGACTTTAAAATTTATTTTGTGCTTGATGGTTGTGCAGGGAGAAAGTAGTCAGCAATAAAAGTGATGACAACCCAAATTAAATGATCCGTCTCCATCACGCTGACTGCAGGTACCCCGTCTCTAAGGTACCCCGTCTCTAAGGCTGGGACACGTCACCATCATGCTGACTGCAGGTACCCCGTCTCTAAGGCTGGGACACGTCACCATCACGCTGACTGCGGGTACCCCGTCTCTAAGGCTGGGAGACGTCACTATCACCCTGACTGCGGGTACCCCGTCTCTAAGGCTGGGACATGTCACCATCACCCTGACTGCGGGTACCCCGTCTCTAAGGTACCCCGTCTCTAAGGCTGGGACACGTCACCATCACGCTGACTGCGGGTACCCCGTCTCTAAGGCTGGGACACGTCACCATCACGCTGACTGCGGGTACCCCGTCTCTAAGGCTGGGACACGTCACCATCACGCTGACTGCGGGTACCCCGTCTCTAAGGCTGGGACACGTCACCATCACGCTGACTGCGGGTACCCCGTCTCTAAGGCTGGGACACGTCACCATCACGCTGACTGCGGGTACCCCGTCTCTAAGGCTGGGACACGTCACCATCACGCTGACTGCGGGTACCCCGTCTCTAAGGCTGGGACACGTCACTATCACCCTGACTGCGGGTACCCCGTCTCTAAGGCTGGGACACGTCACCATCACCCTGACTGCGGGTACCCCGTCTCTAAGGCTGGGACACGTCACTATCACCCTGACTGCGGGTACCCCGTCTCTAAGGCTGGGACACGTCACCATCACCCTGACTGCGGATACCCCGTCTCTAAGGCTGGGACACGTCACTATCACCCTGACTGCGGGTACCCCGTCTCTAAGGCTGGGACACGTCACCATCACCCTGACTGCGGGTACCCCGTCTCTAAGGCTGGGACACGTCACCATCACCCTGACTGCGGGTACCCCGTCTCTAAGGCTGGGACACGTCACTATCACCCTGACTGTGGGTACCCCGTCTCTAAGGCTGGGACACGTCACTATCACCCTGACTGTGGGTACCCCGTCTCTAAGGCTGGGACACGTCACTATCACGCTGACTGCGGGTACCCCGTCTCTAAGGCTGGGACACGTCACTATCACCCTGACTGCGGGTACCCCGTCTCTAAGGCTGGGACACGTCACTATCACCCTGACTGCGGGTACCCCGTCTCTAAGGCTGGGACACGTCACTATCACCCTGACTGCGGGTACCCCGTCTCTAAGGCTGGGACACGTCACCATCACCCTGACTGCGGGTACCCCGTCTCTAAGGCTGGGACACGTCACTATCACCCTGACTGTGGGTACCCCGTCTCTAAGGCTGGGACACGTCACCATCACCCTGACTGTGGGTACCCCATCTCTAAGGCTGGGACACGTCACCCTGCCAGAATGAATGTTAATCAACTGGCTATTTGAGATCTTCATCCTTTTACTCTTAACCTAAACAATCAGAAGTACTCCCCAGAAAAGCTGATGTTGCTCCAGTTCACATTCTAATCTCACTTTATTTTACCCTAAGTTGCAAAAAATGACCCCAACATTCTTGAGTTTCTTGACTTGGAGTCGTGACTTGGCCCCAAATCAAAGAGATCAATCCTTAGGCTTCAAGCTGCTTCCAGTGAGAAGAACTGTAGGTGCTGAAGAAGGCTTCAGATCGATGTCAGGTGCAGCACATTAATGGACAAGTGAGAGCCATGAGTTCTTTTTTCATGTTCTTCCACCAGTTTTTTTGTAAAAATGTTTCCGCTATGTCCTGATTTCATCACTCACCACCCTCAATTACGTCTTGTTCCATCATCATTTCATGTTTTGGGTCAGCATGTTACGTACGGCGTGCACAGTGGAATGCCACATTAGATTCAGAGTCTACTGTTTCATTATGTCCTTCACTGGCTCAGAGAAAAAGAAATGTGTGCATGTCTAACAATGCCATTTATTATTAAAAAAATCAATCAGTAGAAAATAGTGACTGTAGTTACATTTGCCATGTGTTCTGGAATAACACAAAGATAGTTTTGATTTATTTATTCTTTGATTGAAAGAGTGAAAGCTTCAGTGCATCAGGAAGAGTCAGGTAGAAATTAGACAGATAACAGGAAGCAATGCAGAGGCTGGCGGGAGGGGCAGGATCTGCAGAAAAGCAGATAACGGAGCTCCATGTGAGCGCGTGTTGCAGAGAAGCTCTGGCCAATAGAGATAAAGCCACAAACACCACAGTAATCTGCTGTGCAAAAAACACACTCAAATAAAACTGCAGAATGCACACCTTATCAAACGCACATCTACAGCGCTCCCCCCGCTCTGCCATCCGTCTGTGAGGCACCACAAACTGCTATTACACACACACATAAGTGATAAAGACGGGGTGAAGGGATGAGTGCTAACTGCAGACTGTCCTCCAAAATCAGGATCGTTTGGCTCCTCATCACAAACACACATCACCCCAGCTGAGTGTGAAACCAGACAAAGAGAGCACGTTTGTGGTGTGGTCAAACACAGACACAACTGGAGGCATCACTCAACACCCCCAAACACACACAAAAGAACGCCTGAGAGTTTAGGCCCACCCACGATGGGTCCACCACTCAGGATAATGCTTCCCACAGTAATTGGTGCTTCACTGAGAGGAACCAGGGACAGATCCTGTTTCTGGTTCCACCAGACAACAAAAGACATGTTTCCCATCATGTGTCAGTAAGGACAAATGGACTGTCTGCTTCTGGTCTGTGCATTTTTTTTTTACATGTATAAAAACCAACAGTCAATTGTGAAATCAGGTTTCAATGGAACCAAATCTCCATATTGTTGTCTGACACCACCTTCATGGATTCAGGCCACATTCCTGCAGCTTCGCCATCTGATGCAAACACTCAACATGGCTTAGACACACACACACACACACACACACACACACACACACACACACACACACACACACAACTTACTAATACTTAATACTATGCACATATTACAGACTTACAAAACTCTTTTTTTATACTGTCACTCCAGTGTAAACATCCTGTTACTTCACAGTGTAAATGTGTTGTTATTCTACATTACTCCACAGTGTAAACATCCTGTTACTCCACAGTGTAAACATCCTGTTACTCCACAGTGTAAATGTGTTGTTATTCTACATTACTCCACAGTGTAAACATCCTGTTACTCCACAGTGTAAATGTGCTGTTATTCTACAACATTACTCCACAGTGTAAACATCCTGTTACTCCACAGTGTAAATGTGCTGTTATTCTACACCATTACTCCACAGTGTAAACATCCTGTTACTCCACAGTGTAAATGTGTTGTTATTCTACACCATTACTCCACAGTGTAAACGTGCTGTTATTCTACACCATTACTCCACAGTGTAAACATCATGTTACTCTACAGTGTAAACGTCCTGTTACTCCACAGTGTAAATGTCCCGTTATTCCACTGTGTAAACGACCTGTTATTCTGCACCATTACTCCACAGTGTAAATGTCCTGTTTAGGGTTGGGTATCGAGAACCGGTTCTTTTTGAGTTTCGTTAAGAAACTTAGCGGTCCTTCAGAGCAGCCGTTATTTTTGAGGGTGTTTGTCGGGAAAAAGATCATTCCTCTAAGGTGATTACAGACCCTGCAGCGGGTCTGTAATCAATCGTTTCTGCAGCGTGACACCACTTTGAAGTGTGAACCATTGAAGCAATGCTTCGATCCACTGGCTCGTTGGTTCTTTGATTCTCTGCTCTTCAGAAACAGTATGTCAGCTTCTTAACCGCTCTCAAAGCCATTAAAATACCGTGAGTCACTTTTGTGTGGATTAAAGTCACTAACTGTCTTAAAGTCACTAACTCTTGTCTTGTTGCAGTCAAGAAACGAGAATCATCCTCCGTTCCATTGGCACAACTCCAAATGCTCTAGGCTCTCTGCAGAGAGAGAGGCCGGTCAGAATTAATAACTTCAAAACTAATTGCTGCTTTAAATAAAATGACACCTCTTTACATACGTTGTAATACAGACAAGAAACTACAATTGACTAAAATGTCTTTTTTTTCCTCCCAAAATGAGACGTCCTGCATTCTTTATGAATAACATCCTGATGTGCAGCACAGCAGCTGTAAGAGCTCAGCTCAGATGTATGGAAAGACATTCATGCCAATAATGTCTGAAAGGAAATGCTTTTTGACAAAAACTAAAGATTTTGTTTATTTCTATTTATGTCCAGAGATCAAGGATCCACCATTTAGAGTTTATTATGTCCAAAGTTTAAGGATCCAGTGACCAATTTCATATTTTTTTACTTTAAGACTCAATAAAATGTCATTCAATTTCAATTCAATTTCAATTTAATCAGCTTATAAAGCTCCAAATCACAACAAAAGCCATCTCAAGGCACTTCACATAGGACAGTTCAACATAAAAAATTTAAATAAAAATTAAAAAAAATCAAATACATAATTAAAAACAGAAGTAAAAGAATAAAACGGATAAAAAAATTTAAACTATTCATAAGAAAGAGAATACAAAAGGCTACGGCCTCCGACTGCCTCATGGTCGTCAGGAAGACCGTTCCACAGAGCGGGTGCACAAAAAGAAAAAGCTCATTGACCTGCTGACATAGAAAACTGTAAAGCCTGCTTTTAGTACACAAAAAATTCACAAGCTGTATTAGGGATAAGGGAATTGATAAGGAATCTGATCGATAAGCGGAATCGATAATGGTATCGATATCAATAAAATCTTATCGATACCCATCCCTAGTCCTGTTACTCCACAGTGTAAACATCCTGTTATTCTGCACCGTTACTTCACAGTGTAAACGTCCTGTTATTCTGCACCATTACTCCAGAGTGTAGAAGTCCTGTTACTCCACAGTGTAAACATCCTGTTACTCTGCTCCGTTACTCCACAGTGTAAACATCCTGTTACTCTGCACCGTTACTCCACAGTGTAAACGTCCCGTTTTTCTGCACCATTACTCCGCAGTGTAAACATTCTGTTATTCTGCACTATTACTCTACAGTGTAAATATTCTGTTATTCTACACAGTTACTCCACAGTGTAAACATCATGTTATTCTGCACCATTACTCCACAGTGTAAACATCCTGTTATTCTGCACCAGTACTCCACAGTGTAAACATCCTGTTATTTTACAGTGTAAATGTCCTGTTATTCTACACTGTTAATCCACAGTGTAAACATCTTGATACTCCACAGTGTAAACATCATGTTATTCTGCACCATTACTCGACAGTGTAAACGTCATGTTATTATGCACTGTTACTCCACAGTGTAAACGTTCCAATTATTCTGCACCGTTACTCCGCAGTGTAAATGTCCTGTTACTCCGCAGTGTAAACATCCTGTTATTCTACACCGTTACTCCACAGTGTAAACATCCTGTTATTCTACACTGCTAATCCACAGTGTAAACATCTTGTTACTCCACAGTGTGAACGTCCTGTTACTCTGCACCGTTACTCCACAGTGTAAACATCCTGTAATTCTACAGTGTAAATGTCCTGTTATTCTACACACTGTTAATCCACAGTGTAAACAACTTGTTACTCCACAGTGTAAATGTCCTGTTACACTGCACCATTACTCCGCAGTGTGAACGTCCTGTTACTCTGCACTGTTACTCCACACTGTAAACATCCTGTTATTCTGCACCATTACTCGACAGTGTAAACGTCCTGTTGTCTACAGTGTAAATGTCCTGTTATTCTACACTGTTCATCCACATTGCAAACATCTTGATACTCCACAGTGTAAACATCCTGTTATTCTGCACCAGTACTCCACAGTGTAAACATCCTGTTATTCTACAGTGTAAATGTCCTGTTATTCTACACTGTTAATCCACAGTGTAAACATCTTGTTACTCCACGGTGTAAATATCCTGTTATTCTGCGACATTACTCCACAGTGTAAACCTCCTGTTACTCCACAGTGTAAACAACCTGTTATTCTGCGCCGTTACTCCGCAGTGTAAATGTCCTGTTATTCTGCGCTGATACTCCAGAGTGTAAATGTCCTGTTACTCCACAGTGTAAATGTCCTGTTATTCTACACTGTTACTCCACAGTGTAAACATCCTGTTATTCTACAGTGTAAATGTCCTGTTATTCTACACTGCTAATCTACAGTGTAAATGTCTTGTTACTCCACAGTGTAAACGTCCTGTTACTCTGCACCGTTACTCCACAGTGCAAACATCCTGTTTTTCTGCACCATTACTCCGCAGTATAAACATTCTGTTATTCTGCACCATTACTCTACAGTGCAAATATTCTGTTATTCTACACCGTTACTTCACAGTGTAAACGTCCTGTTACTCCACACTGTTACTCCGCAGTGTAAATGTTCCTGTTATTCTGCATGTTACTCCACAGTATAAACATCCTGTTATTGTAACCATTACTCCACAGTGTAAACATCCTGTTACTCTGCACCATTACACCACAGTGTAAATGTCCTGTTATTCTGTACCGTTACTCCGCAGTTTAAATGTCCTGTTATTCTGCAGGGTTACTCCGCAGTGTAAACGTCCTGTTATTCTGCACCGTTACTCCACAGTGTAGATGTCCTGTTAATCTACAGAGTAAATGTCCTGTTATTCTACACACCATTAATCCACGGTGTAAACATCTTGTTACTCCACAGTGTAAATGTCCTGTTACACTGCACCATTACTCCGCAGTGTGAACGTCCTGTTACTCTGCACCGTTACTCCACAGTGTAAACATCCTGTTATTCTGCACCATTACTCCACAGTGTAAACCTCCTGTTACTCCGCAGTGTAAACACCCTGTTATTCTGCGCCGTTACTCCACAGTGTAAACGTCCTGTTATTCTGCGCCGTTACTCCAAAGTGTAAATGTGCTGTTATTCTACACTGTTACTCCACAGTGTAAATGTGCTGTTATTCTACACTGTTACTCCACAGTGTAAATGTTCCTGTTATTCTGCACTGTTACTCCACATTGTAAATGTCCTGTTATTCTGCGCCTTACTCCACAGTGTAAATGTGCTGTTATTCTACACTGTTACTCCACAGTGTAAATGTTCCTGTTATTCTGCACTGTTACTCTGCAGTATAAACGTCCTGTTACTCTGCACCATTACTCCACATTGTAAATGTCCTGTTATTCTGCAGCGTTACTCTGCAGTGTAAACGTCCTGTTATTCTGCACCGTTACTCTGCAGTGTAAACGTCCTGTTATTCTGCACCGTTACTCCACAGTGTAGACGTCCTGTTAATCTACAGAGTAAATGTCCTGTTATTCTACACCCTGTTAATCCACACTGTAAACATCTTGTTACTCCGCAGTGTAAATGTCCTGTTACACTGCACCATTACACCGCAGTGTGAAAGTCCTGTTACTCTGCACCGTTACTCCACACTGTAAACATCCTGTTATTCTGCACCATTACTCGAGAGTGTAAATGTCCTGTTATTCTGCACCGTTACTCCGCAGTGTAAACGTCCTGTTATTCTGCGCCGTTACTCCAGAGTGTAAATGTCCTGTTACTCCACAGTGTAAACATCCTGTTATTCTGCACCATTACTCCACAGTGTAAACATCCTGTTACTCTGCAGTGTAAACAACCTGTTATTCTGCACCGTTATGCCACAGTGTAAACGTCCTGTTATTCTGCACCATTACTCCAGCCACTAAATGTCCTGTTACTCCACAGTGTAAACATCCTGTTATTCTACACCGTTACTCCACAGTGTAAACATCCTGTTACTCCACAGTGTAAACGTCCTGTTACTCTACAGTGTAACCGTACTGTTATTCTACACCATTACTCCACAGTGTAAATGTCCTGTTATTCTACAGTGTAAACGCCCTGTTTTTCTACACTGTTAATCCACAGTGTAAACATTTTGTTACTCCACAGTGTAAATGTCCCGTTATTCCACTGTGTAAATGACCTGTTATTCTGCACCATTACTCCACAGTGTAAACGTCCTGTTTAGGGTTGGGTATCGAGAACTGGTTCTTTTTGAGTTTCGTTAAGAAACTTATCGGTCCTTCAGAGCAGCCGTTGTTTTTGAGGGTGTTTGTCGGGAAAAAGATCATTCCTCTAAGGTGATTACACACCCTGCAGCGGGTCTATAATCAATCGTTTCTGCAGCGCGACACCACTTTGAAGCATGAACCATTGAAGCAATGCTTCGATCCACTGGCTCGTTAGTTCTTTGATTCTCTGCTCTTCAGAAACAGCATGTCAGCTTCTTAACCGCTCTCAAAGCCATTAAAATATCGTCAGTCACTTTTGTGTGGATTAAAGTTAGAACTGGGACTCTTGTCTTGTTGCAGTCAAGAAACGAGAATCATCCTTCGTTCCCTTGGCACAACTCCAAATGCTCTAGACTCTCTGCCGAGAGAGAGCCTGGTCAGAATTAATAACTTCAAAATGAATTGCTGCTTTAAATAAAATGACACCTTTTTACATACGTTGTAATACAGACAAGAAACTACAATCGACTAAAAGGTCTTTTTTTTTCCTCCCAAAATGAGACGTCCTGCATTCTTTATGAATAACATCCTGATGTGCAGCACAGCAGCTGTAAGAGCTCAGCTCAGATGTATGGAAAGACATTCATGCCAATAATGTCTGAAAGGAAATGCTTTTGACAAAAACTAAAGATTTTGTTTATTTCTATTTATGTCCAGAGATCAAGGATCCACCATTTAGAGTTTATTATGTCCAAAGTTTAAGGATCCAGTGACCAATTTAATATTTATTTACTTTAAGACTCAATAAAATGTTGTTCAATTTCAATTCAATTTCAATTTAATTGGCTTATAAAGCTCCAAATCACAACAAAAGCCATCTCAAGGCACTTCACATAGGACAGTTCAACATAAAAAAATTTAAATAAAAATAATAATAAAAAAATACATAATTAAAAACAGAAGCAAAAGAAGTGCAAATATTCGGTTATTCTACACCATTACTTCACAATGTAAACGTCCTGTTATTCTGCACCGTTACTCCACAGTGTAGATGTCCTGTTAAAAAAAAAAAAAAATTGAAAAAAAAAATTGACAAAAAAAAAAATTGATTAATCTACAGAGTAAATGTCCTGTTATTCTACACACGATTAATCCACAGTGTAAACATCTTGTTACTCCACAGTGTAAATGTCCTGTTACACTGCACCATTACTCGAGAGTGTGAATGTCCTGTTACTCTGCACCGTTACTCCACAGTGTAAACGTCCTGTTATTCTGCGCCGTTACTCCAGAGTGTAAATGTCCTGTTACTCCACAGTGTAAACATCCTGTTATTCTGCACCATTACTCCACAGTGTAAACGTCCTGTTACTCTGCAGTGTAAACAACCTGTTATTCTGCACCGTTACTCCGCAGTGTAAACATCCCGTTATTGTGCACCGTTATGCCACAGTGTAAACGTCCTGTTATTCTGCACCATTACTCCAGACACTAAATGTCCTGTTACTCCGCAGTGTAAACATCCTGTTATTCTACACCGTTACTCCACAGTGTAAACATCCTGTTACTCCACAGTGTAAACGTCCTGTTATTCTACAGTGTAAACGCCCTGTTTTTCTACAGTTTTAATCCACAGTGTAAACATTTTGTTACTCCACAGTGTAAATGTCCCGTTATTCCACTGTGTAAACGACCTGTTATTCTGCACCATTACTCCACAGTGTAAACGTCCTGTTTAGGGTTGGGTATCGAGAACTGGTTCTTTTTGAGTTTCGTTAATCAATCAATCAATCAATTTTTTTATATAGCTCCAAATCACAACAAACAGTTGCCCCAAGGCGCTTTATATTGTAAGGCAAGGCCATACAATAATTATGTAAAACCCCAACGGTCAAAACGACCCCCTGTGAGCAAGCACTTGGCGACAGTGGGAAGGAAAAACTCCCTTTTAACAGGAAGAAACCTCCAGCAGAACCAGGCTCAGGGAGGGGCAGTCTTCTGCTGGGACTGGTTGGGGCTGAGGGAGAGAACCAGGAAAAAGACATGCTGTGGAGGGAGCAGAGATCGATCACTAATGATTAAATGCAGAGTGGTGCATACAGAGCAAAAAGAGAAAGAAACAGTGCATCATGGGAACCCCCAGGCAGTCTACATCTATAGCAGCATAACTAAGGGATGGTTCAGGGTCACCTGATCCAGCCCTAACTATAAGCTTTAGCAAAAAGGAAAGTTTTAAGCCTAATCTTAAAAGTAGAGAGGGTGTCTGTCTCCCTGATCTGAATTGGGAGCTGGTTCCACAGGAGAGGAGCCTGAAAGCTGAAGGCTCTGCCTCCCATTCTACTCTTACAAACCCTAGGAACTACAAGTAAGCCTGCAGTCTGAGAGCGAAGCGCTCTATTGGGGTGATATGGTACTACGAGGTCCCTAAGATAAGATGGGACCTGATTATTCAAACCTTATAAGTAAGAAGAAGAATTTTAAATTCTATTCTAGAATTAACAGGAAGCCAATGAAGAGAGGCCAATATGGGTGAGATATGCTCTCTCCTTCTAGTCCCCGTCAGTACTCTAGCTGCAGCATTTTGAATTAACTGAAGGCTTTTTAGGGAACTTTTAGGACAACCTGATAATAATGAATTACAATAGTCCAGCCGAGAGGAAATAAATGCATGAATTAGTTTTTCAGCATCACTCTGAGACAAGACCTTTCTGATTTTAGAGATATTGCGTAAATGCAAAAAAGCAGTCCTACATATTTGTTTAATATGCGCTTTGAATGACATATCCTGATCAAAAATGACTCCAAGATTTCTCACAGTATTACTAGAGGTCAGGGTAATTCCATCCAGAGTAAGGATCTGGTTAGACACCATGTTTCTAAGATTTGTGGGGCCAAGTACAATAACTTCAGTTTTATCTGAGTTTAAA
The DNA here is from genome assembly GCF_902500255.1 of Thalassophryne amazonica. Classification (NCBI taxonomy): domain Eukaryota; kingdom Metazoa; phylum Chordata; class Actinopteri; order Batrachoidiformes; family Batrachoididae; genus Thalassophryne; species Thalassophryne amazonica. The sequence continues at coordinate 2,118,125 of NC_047121.1, forward strand.
AGCAGGAAATTAGAGGTCATCCATGTCTTTATGTCTGTAAGACAATCCTGCAGTTTAGCTAATTGGTGTGTGTCCTCTGGCTTCATGGATAGATAAAGCTGGGTATCATCTGCGTAACAATGAAAATTTAAGCAATACCATCTAATAATACTGCCTAAGGGAAGCATGTATAAAGTGAATAAAATTGGTCCTAGCACAGAACCTTGTGGAACTCCATAATTAACTTTAGTCTGTGAAGAAGATTCCCCATTTACATGAACAAATTGTAATCTATTAGACAAATATGATTCAAACCACCGCAGCGCAGTGCCTTTAATACCTATGGCATGCTCTAATCTCTGTAATAACATTTTATGGTCAACAGTATCAAAAGCAGCACTGAGGTCTAACAGAACAAGCACAGAGATGAGTCCACTGTCCGAGGCCATAAGAAGATCATTTGTAACCTTCACTAATGCTGTTTCTGTACTATGATGAATTCTAAAACCTGACTGAAACTCTTCAAATAGACCATTCCTCTGCAGATGATCAGTTAGCTGTTTTACAACTACCCTTTCAAGAATTTTTGAGAGAAAAGGAAGGTTGGAGATTGGCCTATAATTAGCTAAGATAGCTGGGTCAAGTGATGGCTTTTTAAGTAATGGTTTAATTACTGCCACCTTAAAAGCCTGTGGTACATAGCCAACTAACAAAGATAGATTGATCATATTTAAGATTGAAGCATTAAATAATGGTAGGGCTTCCTTGAGCAGCCTGGTAGGAATAGGGTCTAATAAACATGTTGATAGTTTGGATGAAGTAACTAATGAAGATAACCCAGACAGAACAATCAGAGAGAAAGAGTCTAACCAAATACCGGCATCACTGAAAGCAGCCAAAGATAACGATACGACTTTGGGATGGTTATGAGTAATTTTTTCTCTAATAGTTAAAATTTTGTTAGCAAAGAAAGTCATGAAGTCATTACTAGTTAAAGTTAATGGAATACTCAGCTCAATAGAGCTCTGACTCTTTGTCAGCCTGGCTACAGTGCTGAAAAGAAACCTGGGGTTGTTCTTATTTTCTTCAATTAGTGATGAGTAGAAAGATGTCCTAGCTTTACGGAGGGCTTTTTTATAGAGCAACAGACTCTTTTTCCAGGCTAAGTGAAGATCTTCTAAATTAGTGAGATGCCATTTCCTCTCCAACTTACGGGTTATCTGCTTTAAGCTACGAGTTTGTGAGTTATACCACGGAGTCAGGCACTTCTGATTTAAAGCTCTCTTTTTTAGAGGAGCTACAGCATCCAAAGTTGTCTTCAATGAGGATGTAAAACTATTGACGAGATACTCTATCTCACTTACAGAGTTTAGGTAGCTACTCTGCACTGTGTTGGTATATGGCATTAGAGAACATAAAGAAGGAATCATATCCTTAAACCTAGTTACAGCGCTTTCTGAAAGACTTCTAGTGTAATGAAACTTATTCTCCACTGCTGGGTAGTCCATCAGAGTAAATGTAAATGTTATTAAGAAATGATCAGACAGAAGGGAGTTTTCAGGGAATACTGTTAAGTCTTCTATTTCCATACCATAAGTCAGAACAAGATCTAAGGTATGATTAAAGTGGTGGGTGGACTCATTTACTTTTTGAGCAAAGCCAATAGAGTGTTGTGTGGGCCGCTGAAGAGGAGGTACTGCTGGCCCACCACCACCAGAGGGCGCCCTGCCTGGAGTGCGGGCTCCAGGCACCAGAGGGCGCTGCCGCCTCACAGGAGCAGCCGGGGTGACAGCTGTCACTTATCACCGACGACAGCTGTCATCAATCATCGGATCTACAGTGGTATATCAGCAAGACGGCATCTCCACCTCATTGCCGAGATATCGTTCTACCTGAAAGGTAATATCCTCAGCCTGACTGCTTGATAGAAAGCTTTTTTTGTGATTTTTGTGAGTGATAACAGACTTTTTCTCCAACGAGAGGTGGAGGTAGCTTCCCTGCCGTGCAGATTGCTGGGTACAGACGCACCCACGTTTAACTGTGTTTTTGTTCCTCGCCAGCAGTACCAGGTCCGACACGTGGAGGCAGTGGCCACCTGGGAGTTCGGGACTTGGCGGCTCAAGTATTCCCGGGGTCTGGTGGCGGAGGAAATCGTGTGTTTCCGGTTCTGCTTTGGACAGGCGTCTCCTATCCTCGAGCCTGCCCACACGACACCTTGTAATTTGGCATTTGATCTATTGTGTGATCTGTTGTGTTTGTTGTGCACGTTCGCAACAGTAAAGTGTTGTTATTTGACCTATTCCATTGTCCGTTCATTTGCGCCCCCTGTTGTGGGTCCGTGTACTTACACTTTCCCAACAGGATATCTCGGCCAGCGTCATGGATCCCGAGGGGCGTCAACCGGCTGTTGAACGGCCAATGGAAGAACAGGGCGCACAGGCGTCCGCAGGAGGGGTGATCGGTGAGTTGCAGCGGATCCTCACCGCTTTCACGACTCGGTTGGATTTGATGACCGAGCAGAACATCCTCCTGAACCGCAGGGTGGAGGCTCTCGCCGCACAGGTGGAAGCACGCCCTCCGGGCGCCGCTGCGGCTCTCCCTCCCGTCGACCCTGTGCGTAACAGTGACGTTCCACTGGTCATTCAACGACCCCTCCCACCTTCCCCAGAAGCATACATAAGCCCCCCAGAGCCGTACCGAGGCTGTGTGGAGACGTGCACGGATTTCCTTATGCAGTGTTCGCTCGTCTTCGCACAGCGTCCCGTCATGTATGCGACTGATGCTAGCAAAGTAGCTTATGTGATAAATCTGCTTCGTGGTGAGGCACGCGCTTGGGCTACAGCGCTCTGGGAGCAAAATTCACGGCTCCTTCAGACATATGATGGGTTTGTGAGGGAGTTCAGAACAGTGTTCGATCACCCAAACAGAGGAGAGACCGCTTCGGCCGTGCTACTGTCAATGAGACAGGGGCGCCGGAGCGCAGCTGCCTATGCAGTCGACTTCCGCATCGCGGCTGCGAGGTCAGGCTGGAATAGCACTGCCCTCCGCGCCGCCTTTGTAAACGGACTGTCATTGCTTCTAAAGGAGCACCTGGTGGCTAAGGATGAACCGCGGGATTTAGATGGGCTTATCGATCTCGTCATACGATTAGACAATCGGTTGGAAGAACACCGTCGGGAACGAGACGAAGGGCGTGGCCGGGCACGCGCCGTCCCTCTCCCTTCCGGTTCCGATCGCGTTCCGCCCTCCCCACGCTCCACGGCCCCTGCGCCTCGTGTGGTTACAGCACCCCCTGCTGACGAAGCTATGGACACGAGCAGGGCCACATTTAGAGCACCAAGTAGACAGAGGAGGCTGGACCGCGGGGCGTGTTTTGTTTGTGGCTCGATAGAGCATCAATTGAGAGACTGCCCCGAGCGGTTAAACACCAACGCCCGCCCCTAGAGACTGGGCTAGGGGTGGGCCGAGACATTCACGTGGGACACACCCACATTGCTACACGACTCCCAGTTACAATCCTGTATGAGGATTTAACCCTGAAGGCCCCAGCACTGGTGGACACGGGCTCTGAAGGGAATCTGTTGGACAGCAGATGGGCCAGGGAGATAGGGCTCCCTCTGGTGGCTCTTACCTCGCCTGTGCAGGTACGAGCACTAGATGGCTCCCTCCTCCCTCCAATCACACATAGGACACCACCTGTAACTCTGGTGGTGTCAGGAAATCACCGGGAGGAGATCGAGTTTTTTGTGACTCCAACTACCTCCCGTGTGATCTTGGGGTTTCCCTGGATGTTGAAACACAATCCCCGGATCGACTGGCCATCCGGGGTAGTGGTTCAGTGGAGCGAGACCTGCCATCGGGTGTGTTTAGGTTCCTCGGTACCCCCCGGTTCCCAGGCTAAGGAGGAGGTCAGAGTCCCACCCAATCTAGGGACGGTGCCGGTGGAGTACCACGACCTTGTGGATGTGTTCAGCAAGGATCTGGCACTCACCCTTCCCCCCCACCGTCCGTACGATTGTGCCATTGATTTGGTTCCAGGCGGTGAGTTCCCGTCCAGTAGGCTGTACAACCTCTCACGGCCTGAGCGCGAATCAATGGAGACCTACATCCGGGACACTTTAGCCGACGGGTTGATCCGGAATTCCACCTCCCCGATGGGTGCAGGTTTCTTTTTTGTGGGTAAAAAAGACGGCGGACTTCGTCCATGCATTGATTACAGGGGACTGAACGAAATCACGGTTCGTAATAGATACCCGTTGCCCCTGTTGGATTCGGTGTTCACGACCCTGCATGGAGCCCGAATATTCACCAAGCTAGATCTTAGAAATGCGTATCACCTGGTTCGGATCCGGAAGGGAGACGAGTGGAAGACGGCATTTAACACCCCTTTAGGCCACTTTGAGTACCTGGTCATGCCGTTCAGTCTTACAAACGCCCCTGCGACGTTCCAAGCTTTGGTTAATGATGTCTTGCGGGATTTCCTGCACCGATTCGTCTTCGTATATCTAGACGATATACTCATCTTTTCTCCGGATCCTGAGACCCATGTCCGACATGTACGTCAGGTCCTGCAGCGGTTGTTGGAGAACCGGCTGTTTGTGAAGGGCGAGAAGTGTGAGTTCCACCGCACATCTTTGTCCTTCCTGGGATTTATCATCTCCTCCAACTCCGTCGGTCCTGATCCGGCTAAGGTTGCGGCGGTGAGAGACTGGCCCCAACCCACAAGCCGTAGGAAGCTGCAACAGTTCCTCGGCTTTGCTAATTTCTACAGGAGGTTCATTAAGGGCTACAGTCAAGTAGTTAGCCCCCTGACAGCCCTGACCTCACCAAAAGTCCCCTTCACCTGGTCGGATCGTTGCGATGCCGCGTTCAAGGAGTTGAAACGGCGCTTCTCGTCTGCACCAGTTCTGGTGCAGCCCGATCCTAGCCGCCAGTTAGTGGTTGAAGTGGACGCCTCGGACTCAGGGATAGGAGCTGTGCTGTCCCAGAGCGGGAAGACCGATAAGGTCCTTCACCCGTGTGCCTATTTTTCCCGCAGGTTGACCCCGGCCGAACGGAACTATGACGTCGGCAATCGAGAACTCCTTGCGGTGAAAGAGGCTCTTGAAGAGTGGAGACATCTGTTGGAGGGAACGTCCGTGCCATTTACGGTTTTCACTGACCACCGGAACCTGGAGTATATCAGGACCGCCAAGCGGCTGAATCCCAGGCAAGCCCGCTGGTCACTGTTCTTCGGCCGTTTTGACTTCCGGATCACCTACCGTCCCGGGACCAAAAACCAGAGATCGGATGCTTTGTCCCGGGTACATGAAGATGAAGTCAAAACGGAGTTGTCGGATCCACCAGAAGCCATCATCCCGGAGTCCACTGTCGTGGCCACCCTCACCTGGGACGTAGAGAGAACCGTCCGGGAGGCCCTGGCATGAAGCCCGGACCCCGGAACTCGGCCGAAGAATAGACTCTACGTCCCACCAGAAGCTAGGGCTGCAGTCCTGGACTTCTGTCACGGCTCTAAGCTCTCCTGTCATCCAGGGGTGCAAAGAACCATGGCAGTTGTCCGGCAGCGCTTCTGGTGGGCGTCCCTAGAGGCCGACGTCCGGGACTATATCCAGGCCTGTACCATCTGCGCCAGGGGCAAGGCCGACCATCGCAAGGCCTCGGGATTGCTACAGCTGCTGCCCGTGCCTCATCGCCCCTGGTCTCACATCGGCCTGGATTTTGTCACGGGCCTCCCGCCGTCCCAGGACAACACCACCATTCTCACGATAGTGGACCGATTCTCCAAGGCGGCCCACTTCGTGGCCCTCCCGAAGCTCCCAACAGCCCAGGAGACAGCGGACCTCCTGGTCCACCACGTCGTCCGGCTGCATGGGATCCCAACAGACATTGTCTCCGATCGCGGTCCCCAGTTCTCCTCGCACGTCTGGAGGAGCTTCTGCCGAGAACTGGGGGCCACGGTCAGTCTCTCATCCGGGTATCATCCCCAAACCAACGGGCAAGCAGAACGGGCCAATCAAGAGATGGAGCAGACCCTGCGTTGCGTGACAGCCGCGCACCCGGCGGCCTGGAGTACCCATCTGGCCTGGATCGAGTACGCCCACAACAGCCAAGTGTCGTCCGCCACCGGCCTCTCCCCTTTTGAGGTGTGTCTGGGGTACCAGCCCCCGTTGTTCCCGGTGGTTGAGGGAGAGGTCGGTGTGCCCTCGGTCCAGGCCCACCTGCGGAAGTGCCGTCGGGTGTGGCGTGCCGCCCGTTCTGCTTTGCTGAGGGCCCGGATGAGGACAAAGGCCCATGCAGACCGGCGGCGGACTCCGGCTCCTACGTATCGTCCTGGGGCAGGGGGTGTGGTTGTCAACCAGGACAGTCCACTGCAAGTGGCCTCCTCAAAACTACAGGAATGGTACATAGGCCCATTTAAAATTCTCAAGGTCATCAGTCCCGCCGCAGTGAGGCTTCAGCTTCCGGCCTCACTGCGGATCCATCCCGTGTTCCATGTGTCCAGGATTAAACCGCATCACACCTCACCCCTCTGCACTCCGGGTCCGACACCACCTCCTGCCCGGAACATCGATGGCGAGCCGGCTTGGACAGTGCGCCGGCTTTTGGATGTCCGACGGATGGGCTGGGGCTTCCAGTATTTGTTGGACTGGGAGGGGTACGGCCCCGAAGAACGCTCCTGGGTGAAGAAGAGCTTCATCCTGGATCCGGCCCTCCTGGCCGACTTCTACCGCCGCCACACGGACAAGCCCGGTCGGGCGCCAGGAGGCGCCCGTTGAGGGGGGGGGGGTCCTGTTGTGTGGGCCGCTGAAGAGGAGGTACTGCTGGCCCACCACCACCAGAGGGCGCCCTGCCTGGAGTGCGGGCTCCAGGCACCAGAGGGCGCTGCCGCCTCACAGGAGCAGCCGGGGTGACAGCTGTCACTTATCACCGACGACAGCTGTCATCAATCATCGGATCTACAGTGGTATATCAGCAAGATGGCATCTCCACCTCATTGCCGAGATATCGTTCTACCTGAAAGGTAATATCCTCAGCCTGACTGCTTGATAGAAAGCTTTTTTTGTGATTTTTTGTGAGTGATAACAGACTTTTCTCCAACGAGAGGTGGAGGTAGCTTCCCTGCCGTGTAGATTGCTGGGTGCAGATGCACCCACGTTTAACTGTGTTTTTGTTCCTCGCCAGCAGTACCCGGGTCCGACACGCGGAGGCAGTGGCCACCTGGGAGTTCGGGACTTGGCGGCTCCAGTATTCCGGGGGTCTGGTGGCGGAGGAAATCGTGTGGTTCCGGTTCTGCTTTGGACAGGCGTCTCCTATCCTCGAGCCTGCCCACACGACACCTTGTAATTTGGCCTTTGATCTATTGTGTGATCTGTTGTGTTTGTTGTGCACGTTTGCAACAGTAAAGTGTTGTTATTTGACCTATTCCATTGTCCGTTCATTTGCGCCCCTGTTGTGGGTCCGTCTACTTACACTTTCCCAACATAGAGTCTAATAATAGATTAAATGCAGTGTTGAGGCTGTCATTCTCAGCATCTGTGTGGATGTTAAAATCGCCCACTATAATTATCTTATCTGAGCTAAGCACCAAGTCAGACAAAAGGTCTGAAAATTCACAGAGAAACTCACAGTAACGACCAGGTGGACGATAGATATAACAAATAAAACTGGTTTTTGGACTTCCAATTTGGATGGACAAGACTAAGAGTCAAGCTTTCAAATGAATTAAAGCTCTGTCTGGGTTTTTGAATTAATTAATAAGCTGGAATGGAAGATTGCTGCTAATCCTCCGCCCCGGCCCGTGCTACAAGCATTCTGACAGTTAGTGTGACTCGGGGGTGTTGACTCATTTAAACTAACATATTCATCCTGCTGTAACCAGGTTTCTGTAAGGCAGAATAAATCAATATGTTGATCATTATTATATCATTTACCAACAGGGACTTAGAAGAGAGAGACCTAATGTTTAATAGACCACATTTAACTGTTTTAGTCTGTGGTGCAGTTGAAGGTGCTATATTATTTTTTCTTTTTGAATTTTTATGCTTAAATAGATTTTTGCTGGTTATTGGTAGTCTGGGAGCAGGCACCGTCTCTACGGGGATGGGGTAATGAGGGATGGCAGGGGGGAGAGAAGCTGCAGAGAGGTGTGTAAGACTACAACTTTGCTTCCTGGTCCCAACCCTGGATAGTCACGGTTTGGAGGATTTAAGAAAATTGGCCAGATTCTAGAAATGAGAGCTGCTCCATCCAAAGTGGGATGGATGCCGTCTCTCCTAACAAGACCAGGTTTTCCCCAGAAGCTTTGCCAATTATCTATGAAGCCCACCTCATTTTTTGGACACCACTCAGACAGCCAGCAATTCAAGGAGAACATGTGGCTAAACATGTCACTCCCGGTCTGATTGGGGAGGGGCCCAGAGAAAACTACAGAGTCCGACATTGTTTTGCAAAGTTACACACCGATTTAATGTTAATTTAGTGACCTCCGATTGGCGTAACCGGGTGTCATTACTGCCGACGTGAATTACAATCTTACCAAATTTACGCTTAGCCTTAGCCAGCAGTTTCAAATTTCCTTCAATGTCGCCTGCTCTGGCCCCAGGAAGAAAATTGACTATGGTTGCTGGTGTCGCTAACTTCACATTTCTCAAAACAGAGTCGCCAATAACCAGAGTTTGGTCCTCGGCGGGTGTGTCGCCGAGTGGGGAAAAACGGTTAGAGATGTGAACGGGTTGACGGTGTACACGGGGCTTCTGTTTAGGGCTACGCTTCCTCCTCACAGTCACCCAGTCGGCCTGCTTTCCCGCTGCTCGGGATCTTGCCAGGGGTAACTAACGGCGGCTAAGCTACCTTGGTCCGCACCGACTACAGGGGCCTGGCTAGCTGTAGAATTTTCCACTGTGCGGAGCCGAGTCTCCATTCGCCCAGCCTGGCCTCCAAAGCTACGAATAAGCTACACTTATTACAAGTACCGTTACTGCTAAGGAGGCCAAGGATAACTAACATTTCACAACCCAGAGCAGAAAAAGGTGCGGGAGAGCCAGGAGGAAGCCGCCATGCTAAATCAGCTAAGAGCTAGTAGCTACGCTAAGCTAGCGGATTCCTAAAAACACGCAAAGTGAATAATGTGTAAATAATTTAGAGGTGATTCAGCAGAAGGAGTGCTTTAGTTAAGGCACGTAAATATTATACTGGGAAACAAATCGTAATCTAGATAACTAGATCAATCTAACTGCGCAGATTAACAGCTAACAGATACAGAAAAAACACTGCTGTGCTCCGGAACAGGAAGTGATACAATACCGCAGTGAGAGCCAACCACCAGTAGAGGCCAGTTAAGAAACTTATCGGTCCTTCAGAGCAGCCGTTGTTTTGAGGGTGTTTGTCGGGAAAAAGATCATTCCTCTAAGGTGATTACAGACCCTGCAGCGGGTCCTATATCAATCGGTTCTGCAGCGCGTCACCACTTTGAAGCATGAACCATTGAAGCAATACTTCGATCCCTGGCTCGTTGTTTCTTTGATTCTCTGCTCTTCAGAAACAGTATGTCAGCTTCTTAACCGCTCTCAAAGCCATTAAAATATCGTCAGTCACTTTTGTGTGGATTAAAGTTAGAACTGGGACTCTTGTCTTGTTGCAGTCAAGAAATGAGAATCATCCTTCGTTCCGTTGGCACAATTCCAAATGCTCCAGACTCTCTGCCGAGAGAGAGCCTGGTGCAGAATTAATAACTTCAAAATGAATTGCTGCTTTAAATAAAATGACACCTCTTTACATACGTTGTAATACAGACAAGAAACTACAATCGACTAAAATGTCTTTTTTTTTCCTCCCAAAATGAGACGTCCTGCATTCTTTATGAATACATCCTGATGTGGCAGCACAGCAGCTGTAAGAGCTCAGCTCAGATGTATGGAAAGACATTCATTCCAATAATGTCTGAAAGGAAATGCTTTTTGGACAAAAACTAAAGATTTTGTTTATTCTATTATGTCCAGAGATCAAGGATCCAACCATTTAGAGTTTATTATGTCCAAAGTTTAAGGATCCAGTGACCAATTTCATATTTATTTACGTTAAGACTCAATAAAATGTTGTTCAATTTCAATTCAATTTCAATTTAATTGGCTTATAACAGCTCCAAATCACAACAAAAGCCATCTCAAGGCACTTCACATAGGACAGTTCAACATAAAAAAATTTAAATAAAAATAATAATAAAAAAAAAATACATAATTAAAAACAGAAGTAAAAGAATAACATGGATAAAAAATGTAAACTATGCAAAAGAAAGAGACTACAATAGGCTACGGCCTCTGACTGCCTCACGGTCGTCAGGAAGACCGTTCCACAGAGCGGGTGCACAAAAAGAAAACGCTCTTTGACCTGCTGACATAGAAAACTGTAAGCCTGCTTTAGTACACAAAAAATTCACAGCGTATTAGGGATAAGGGATTGATAAGGAATCTGATCGATAAGCGAATCGTAATGGTATCGATATCATAAAATCTTATCGATACCCATCCCTAGTCCTGTTACTCCACAGTGTAAGACATCCTGTTAGTCTGCAACCGTTACTTCACAGTGTAAACGTCCATGTTATTTCCTGCACCATACTCAGAGTGTAGAAGTCCTTGTACTCCACAGTGTAAACATCCTGTTACTCTGCTCCGTTACTCCACAGTTGTAAACTCCTGTTATTCTACATGTAAGGTCCTGTTATTCTACACTGCTATCCACAGTGTAAATGTCTTGTTACTCCACATTGTAAACGTCCTGTTACTCTGCACCGTTATCTCAACAGTGTAAACGTCCTGTTTTTTCTCTGCACCATTACTCTACAGTGCAAATATTCTGTTATTCTATCTACACCCGGTACTTCACAGTGTAAACGTCCTGTTATTCTGCGCCATTACTCTAGAGTGTAGATGGTGCCTGTTTACTCTACAGTGTAACGTCCTGTTACTCTGCAACCGTTACGCCACAGTGTAAACATCCTGTGATTCTACATGTAAATGTCCTGTTATTCTACACTGCTAATCCAGCAGTGTAAATGTCTTGTTACTCCACAGTGTAAACATCCTGTTATTCCCACTTTACGTTACTCCGCGTGTAAATGTTCCTGTTATTCTGTGCATGTTTACTCCACATTAGAAACGTCCTGTTATTGTAATCATTACTCCACAGTGTAAACATCCTGTTACTGCTTCACCATTCACCACAGTGTAAATGTCCTGTTATCTGTACCGTTACTCCGCAGTTTAAATTTCCTGTTATTCCTGCAGGGTTACTCCGCAGTGTAAACGTCCTGTTATTCTGCACCGTACTCCACAGTGCAGATTCCTGTTAATCTACAGAGGTAAATGTCCTGTTATTCTACACATCATTAATCCACAGTGTAAACATCTTGTTACTCCACAGTGTAAATGTCCTGTTACACTGCACCATTACTCCGCAGTGTGAACGTCCTGTTACTCTGCACCGTTACTCCACAGTGTAAACATCCTGTTTATTCTGCACCATTACTCCACAGTGTAAACCTCCTGTTACTCCGCAGTGTAAACCAACCCTGTTATTCTGCGCCGTTAACTCCACAGTGTAAACGTCCTGTTATTCTCCGCCGTTACTCCAAAGTGTAAATGTCCTGTTACTCCACAGTGTAAATTGGCTGTTATTCTACACTGTTACTCCACAGTGTAAACGTCTTGTTACTCCACAGTGTAAAAGTCCTGTTACTCTGAGCCATTACTTCACAGTGTAAATGTCCTGTTATGTCCACACTGTTACTCCACAGTGTAAATGTTCCTGTTATTCTGCACTGTTACTCCGCAGTATAAACGTCCTGTTACTCCTGCACCATTACTCCACATTGTAAACGTCCTGTTATTCGCACCGTTACTCTGCAGTGTAAACGTCCTGTTATTCTGCACCGTTACTCCACAGTGTAGACGTCCTGTTAAATCTACAGAGTAAATGTGCTGTTATTCTACACTCCGTTAATCCACAGTGTAAACATCTTGTTACTCCATAGTGTAAATGTCCTGTTACACTGCACCATTACACCGCAGTGTGAACGTCCTGCTACTCTGCAACCGTTACTCCACACTGTAAACATCCTGTTATTCTGCACCATTACTCGAGAGTGTAAATGTCCTGTTATTCTGCACCATTACTCCTCATTGTAACGTCCTCTTATTCTGCGCCGTTACTCCAGAGTGTAAATGTCCTGTCACTCCACAGTGTAAATGTCCTTTTATTCTGCACCATTACTCCACAGTGTAAACGTCCTGTTACTCTGCAGTGTAAACAACCTGTTATTCTGCACCATTACTCCGCAGTGTAAACATCCCGTTATTGTGCACCGTTATGCCACAGTGTAAACGTCCTGTTATTCTGCACCATTACTCCGCAGTGTAAACGTCCTGTTACTCCACAGTGTAAACATCCTGTTATTCTGCACTGTTACTCCACAGTGTAAACATCCTATTATTCTACAGTGTAAACGTCCTGTTATTCCGCACTGTTACTCCACAGTGTAAACGTTCCTGTTATTCTGCACTGTTACTCCGCAGTGTAAACGTCCTGTTATTGTGACCATTACTCCACAGTGTAAACGTCCTGTTATTCTGCACCGTTACTCCACAGTGTAAACATCCTGTAATTCTACAGTGTAAATGTCTTGTTATTCTACACTGTTAATCCACAGTGTAAACATCTTGTTACTCCACAGTGTAAACATCCTGTTATTCTGCACCACTACTCCACAGTGTAAATGTCCTGTTACTCCACAGTGTAAACAACCTGTTATTCTGCACCGTTACTCCGCAGTGTAAACGTCCTGTTATTGTGCACCGTTACTCCACAGTGTAAACGTCCTGTTATTCTACAGTGTAAATGTCCTGTTATTCTACACAGCTAATCCGCAGTGTAAATGTCTTGTTACTCCACAGTGTAACATCCTGTTATTCTACAGTGTAAATGTCCTGTTATTCTACACTGCTAATCCACAGTGTAAACGTCTTGTTACTCCATAGTGTAAACGTCCTGTTATTCCGCACTGTTACTCCGCAGTGTAAACGTTCCTGTTATTCTGCACCGTTACTCCTCAGTGTAAACGTCCTGTTATTGTGACCATTACTCCACAGTGTAAACGTCCTTTTATTCTGCACCGTTACTCCAGAGTGTAAATGTCCTGTTACTCCACAGAGTAACATCCTGTTACTCTGCACCATTACTCCACAGTGTAAATGTTCTGTTATTCTGTACCATTACTCCACAGTGTAAACGTCCTGTTATTCTGCACCGTTACTCTGCAGTGTAAACGTCCTGTTATTCTGCACCCTTACTCCACAGTGTAGATGTCATGTTATTCTGCACTGTTACTCCGCAGTGTAAACATCCTGTTATTCTACAGTGTAAATGTCCTGTTATTCTACACACCATTAATCCACAGTGTAAACATCTTGTTACTCCACAGTGTAAATGTCCTGTTACTCGGCACGTTACTCCGCAGTGTAAATGTTCTGTTATTCTGCACCGTTACACCACAGTGTAAACATCCTGTTACTCCGCAGTGTAAACATCCTGTTATTCTGCACCATTACTACACAGTTTTAAAGTCACGTTATTCTGCACCATTACTCTGCAGTGTAAACATCCTGTTATTCTGCACCGTTACTCCACAGTGTAAACGTCCTGTTATTCTTCAGTGTAAATGTCCTGTTATTCTACACTGTTAATCCACAGTGTAAACGTCCTGTTATTCTGCACCGTTAATCCACAGTGTAAACGTCCTGTTATTCTGCACCGTTACTCCACAGTGTCAACGTCCTGTTCTTCTACAATGTTACTGTCCTGTTCTTTCACATTTGATCAGCACCATGGACAGCTCACATTAAACATTTATGTCTGTGTGTGAACATGAAGTTCCCTGTTGGCCCCCCTGTCTCTCTTTCACAGGGAGCTGAGGTTTTAATTCACAACAATCAAAAACAGGGAAAGATGACAGCGGTGACACCAAACATTATCCAAGAACTTGAACATGCAAGCAGAAGTCATATGACAACAAATATTTGTTTTTTGACATGATTGTGGAAAAGCTGTTTTCTTCCATATTTAACATTAAATGAATGAACTGTGCCCTCCAGGGTGAAGCCCACCTCTCTCGCCCAATAACCTCTGAAATTGGCTCCAGTTCCCCTTAATTGGAATAACTGGGCATAGAAAATGAATGAAGGAATTGTTTAAATATGTACTTGGTAATTCAGTCAATAAGACACTTGCATGGGTAGAAGAAGCCCTGCCCTAATGTGTAGAATTTCTAAGCATTCACATCATCAAATTCCTATTTTATCATTACTCTGTCCTTTACAACATTAAAAGCAATCACAGTCAATGAGGACGCAATTAAATATTGAAATAATTAATTAAAAAATGATTTCATCATGAGGTTTATGTCACATGACTATATTTGACGACAAATAACTATCAAGAATAAGTGAAATGTGACTGTAGAAAATACATATTAATCTTTAACAGACACACTGCAGTCACTGTGACATCATCTCCTGTTGTGTTTATAATAAATATTTATATTTATTGGATTTTTTTCCTGGTTGGAATGCAGACATGAATGAATTAAAGTACCATTTACAATGTACACATTATTTTTCATGCTATTTATTTAATCTAAATAACCATTACTCCGCAGTGTGAACGTCCTGTTACTCTGCACCGTTACTCCACAGTGTAAACATCCTGTTATTCTGCACCATTACTCCACAGTGTAAACCTCCTGTTACTCCGCAGTGTAAACCCTGTTATTCTGCGCCGTTACTCCACAGTGTAAACGTCCTGTTATTCTGCGCCGTTACTCCAAAGTGTAAATGTGCTGTTATTCTACACTGTTACTCCACAGTGTAAATGTGCTGTTATTCTACACTGTTACTCCACAGTGTAAATGTTCCTGTTATTCTGCACTGTTACTCCACATTGTAAATGTCCTGTTATTCTGCGCCTTACTCCACAGTGAAATGTGCTGTTATTCTACACTGTTACTCCACAGTGTAAATGTTCCTGTTATTCTGCACTGTTACTCTGCAGTATAAACGTCCTGTTACTCTGCACCATTACTCCACATTGTAAATGTCCTGTTATTCTGCAGCGTTACTCTGCAGTGTAAACGTCCTGTTATTCTGCACCGTTACTCTGCAGTGTAAACGTCCTGTTATTCTGCCCGTTACTCCACAGTGTAGACGTCCTGTTAATCTACAGAGTAAATGTCCTGTTATTCTACACCCTGTTAATCCACACTGTAAACATCTTGTTACTCCGCAGTGTAAATGTCCTGTTACACTGCACCATTACACCGCAGTGTGAAAGTCCTGTTACTCTGCACCGTTACTCCACACTGTAAACATCCTGTTATCTGCACCATTACTCGAGAGTGTAAATGTCCTGTTATTCTGCACCGTTACTCCGCAGTGTAAACGTCCTGTTATTCTGCGCCGTTACCAGAGTGTAAATGTCCTGTTACTCCACAGTGTAAACATCCTGTTATTCTGCACCATTACTCCACAGTGTAAACATCCTGTTACTCTGCAGTGTAAACAACCTGTTATTCTGCACCGTTATGCCACAGTGTAAACGTCCTGTTATTCTGCACCATTACTCCAGCCACTAAATGTCCTGTTACTCCACAGTGTAAACATCCTGTTATTCTACACCGTTACTCCACAGTGTAAACATCCTGTTACTCCACAGTGTAAACGTCCTGTTACTCTACAGTGTAACCGTACTGTTATTCTACACCATTACTCCACAGTGTAAATGTCCTGTTATTCTACAGTGTAAACGCCCTGTTTTTCTACACTGTTAATCCACAGTGTAAACATTTTGTTACTCCACAGTGTAAATGTCCCGTTATTCCACTGTGTAAATGACCTGTTATTCTGCACCATTACTCCACAGTGTAAACGTCCTGTTTAGGGTTGGGTATCGAGAACTGGTTCTTTTTGAGTTCGTTAAGAAACTTATCGGTCCTTCAGAGCAGCCGTTGTTTTTGAGGGTGTTTGTCGGGAAAAAGATCATTCCTCTAAGGTGATTACACACCCTGCAGCGGGTCTATAATCAATCGTTTCTGCAGCGCGACACCACTTTGAAGCATGAACCATTGAAGCAATGCTTCGATCCACTGGCTCGTTAGTTCTTTGATTCTTGCTCTTCAGAAACAGCATGTCAGCTTCTTAACCGCTCTCAAAGCCATTAAAATATCGTCAGTCACTTTTGTGTGGATTAAAGTTAGAACTGGGACTCTTGTCTTGTTGCAGTCAAGAAACGAGAATCATCCTTCGTTCCCTTGGCACAACTCCAAATGCTAGACTCTGCCGAGAGAGAGCTGGTCAGAATTAATAACTTCAAAATGAATTGCTGCTTTAAATAAAATGACACCTTTTTACAACGTTGTAATACAGACAAGAAACTACAATCGACTAAAAGGTCTTTTTTTTCCTCCCAAAATGAGACGTCCTGCATTCTTTATGAATAACATCCTGATGTGCAGCACAGCAGCTGTAAGAGCTCAGCTCAGATGTATGGAAAGACATTCATGCCAATAATGTCTGAAAGGAAATGCTTTTGACAAAAACTAAAGATTTTGTTTATTTCTATTTATGTCCAGAGATCAAGGATCCACCATTTAGAGTTTATTATGTCCAAAGTTTAAGGATCCAGTGACCAATTTAATATTTATTTACTTTAAGACTCAATAAAATGTTGTTCAATTTCTAATTCAATTTTTAATTGGCTTATAAAGCTCCAAATCACAAAAAGCCATCTCAAGGCACTTCACATAGGACAGTTCAACATAAAAAATTTAAATAAAATAATAATAAAAAATACATAATTAAAAACAGAAGCAAAAGAAGTGCAAATATTCGGTTATTCTACACCATTACTTCACAATGTAAACGTCCTGTTATTCTGCACCGTTACTCCACAGTGTAGATGTCCTGTTAAAAAAAAAAAAAATTGAAAAAAAAAATTGACAAAAAAAAAATTGATTAATCTACAGAGTAAATGTCCTGTTATTCTACACACGATTAATCCACAGTGTAAACATCTTGTTACTCCACAGTGTAAATGTCCTGTTACACTGCACCATTACTCGAGAGTGTGAATGTCCTGTTACTCTGCACCGTTACTCCACAGTGTAAACGTCCTGTTATTCTGCGCCGTTACTCCAGAGTGTAATGTCCTGTTACTCCACAGTGTAAACATCCTGTTATTCTGCACCATTACTCCACAGTGTAAACGTCCTGTTACTCTGCAGTGTAAACAACCTGTTATTCTGCACCGTTACTCCGCAGTGTAAACATCCCGTTATTGTGCACCGTTATGCCACAGTGTAAACGTCCTGTTATTCTGCACCATTACTCCAGACACTAAATGTCCTGTTACTCCGCAGTGTAAACATCCTGTTATTCTACACCGTTACTCCACAGTGTAAACATCCTGTTACTCCACAGTGTAAACGTCCTGTTATTCTACAGTGTAAACGCCCTGTTTTTCTACAGTTTTAATCCACAGTGTAAACATTTTGTTACTCCACAGTGTAAATGTCCCGTTATTCCACTGTGTAAACGACCTGTTATTCTGCACCATTACTCCACAGTGTAAACGTCCTGTTTAGGGTTGGGTATCGAGAACTGGTTCTTTTTGAGTTTCGTTAATCAATCAATCAATCAATTTTTTTATATAGCTCAAATCACAACAAACAGTTGCCCCAAGGCGCTTTATATTGTAAGGCAAGGCCATACAATAATTATGTAAAACCCCAAGGTCAAAACGACCCCTGTGAGCAAGCCTTGGCGACAGTGGGAAGGAAAAACCTCCCTTTTAACAGGAAAGAAACCTCCAGCAGAACCAGGCTCAGGGAGGGGCAGTCTTCTGCTGGGACTGGTTGGGGCCTGAGGGAGAGAACAGGAAAAAGACATGCTGTGGAGGGAGCAGAGATCGATCACTAATGATTAAATGCAGAGTGGTGCATACAGAGGCAAAAGAGAAAGAAACAGTGCATCATGGGAACCCCCAGGCAGTATAATCTATAGCAGCATAACTAAGGGATGGTTCAGGGTCACCTGATCCAGCCCTAACTATAAGCTTTAGCAAAAAGGAAAGTTTTAAGCCTAATCTTAAAAGTAGAGAGGGTGTCTGTCTCCCTGATCTGAATTGGGAGCTGGTTCCACAGGAGAGGAGCCTGAAAGCTGAAGGCTCTGCCTCCCATTCTACTCTTACAAACCCTAGGAACTACAAGTAAGCCTGCAGTCTGAGAGCGAAGCGCTCTATTGGGGTGATATGGTACTACGAGGTCCCTAAGATAAGATGGGACCTGATTATTCAAACCTTATAAGTAAGAAGAAGAATTTTAAATTCTATTCTAGAATTAACAGGAAGCCAATGAAGAGAGGCCAATATGGGTGAGATATCTCTCCTTCTAGTCCCCGTCAGTACTCTAGCTGCAGCATTTTGAATTAACTGAAGGCTTTTTAGGGAACTTTTAGGACAACCTGATAATAATGAATTACATAGTCCAGCCGAGAGGAAATAAATGCATGAATTAGTTTTTCAGCATCACTCTGAGACAAGACCTTTCTGATTTTAGAGATATTGCGTAAATGCAAAAAAGCAGTCCTACATATTTGTTTAATATGCGCTTTGAATGACATATCCTGATCAAAAATGACTCCAAGATTTCTCACAGTATTACTAGAGGTCAGGGTAATTCCATCCAGAGTAAGGATCTGGTTAGACACCATGTTTCTAAGATTTGTGGGGCCAAGTACAATAACTTCAGTTTTATCTGAGTTTAAAAGCAGGAAATTAGAGGTCATCCATGTCTTTATGTCTGTAAGACAATCCTGCAGTTTAGCTAATTGGGTGTGTGTCCTCTGGCTTCATGGATAGATAAAGCTGGGTATCATCTGCGTAACAATGAAAATTTAAGCAATACCATCTAATAATACTGCCTAAGGGAAGCATATAAAGTGAATAAAATTGGTCCTAGCACAGAACCTTGTGGAACTCCATAATTAACTTTAGTCTGTGAAGAAGATTCCCCATTTACATGAACAAATTGTAATCTATTAGACAAATATGATTCAAACCACCGCAGCGCAGTGCCTTTAATACCTATGGCATGCTCTAATCTCTGTAATAACATTTTATGGTCAACAGTATCAAAAGCAGCACTGAGGTTAACAGAACAAGCACAGAGATGAGTCCACTGTCCGAGGCCATAAGAAGATCATTTGTAACCTTCACTAATGCTGTTTCTGTACTATGATGAATTCTAAAAACCTGACTGAAACTCTTCAATAGACCATTCCTCTGCAGATGATCAGTTAGCTGTTTTACAACTACCCTTTCAAGAATTTTGATGAGAAAAGGAAGGTTGGAGATTGGCCTATAATTAGCTAAGATAGCTGGGTCAAGTGATGGCTTTTTAAGTAATGGTTTAATTACTGCCACCTTAAAAGCCTGTGGTACATAGCCAACTAACAAAGATAGATGATCATATTTAAGATTGAAGCATAAATAATGGTAGGGCTTCCTTGAGCAGCCTGGTAGGAATAGGGTCTAATAAACATGTTGATAGTTTGGATGAGTAACTAATGAAGATAACCCAGACAGAAACAATCAGAGAGAAAGAGTCTAACCAAATACCGGCATCACTGAAAGCAGCCAAAGATAACGATACGACTTTGGGATGGTTATGAGTAATTTTTTCTCTAATAGTTAAAATTTTGTTAGCAAAGAAAGTCATGAAGTCATTACTAGTTAAAGTTAATGGAATACTCAGCTCAATAGAGCTCTGACTCTTTGTCAGCCTGGCTACAGTGCTGAAAAGAAACCTGGGGTTGTTCTTATTTTCTTCAATTAGTGATGAGTAGAAAGATGTCCTAGCTTTACGGAGGGCTTTTTTATAGAGCAAACAGACTCTTTTCCAGGCTAAGTGAAGATCTTCTAAATTAGTGAGATGCCATTTCCTCTCCAACTTACGGGTTATCTGCTTTAAGCTACGAGTTTGTGAGTTATACCACGGAGTAGGCACTTCTGATTTAAAGCTCTCTTTTTTAGAGGAGCTACAGCATCCAAAGTTGTCTTCAATGAGGATGTAAAACTATTGACGAGATACTCTATCTCACTTACAGAGTTTAGGTAGCTACTCTGCACTGTGTTGGTATATGGCATTAGAGAACATAAGAAGGAATCATATCCTAAACCTAGTTACAGCGCTTTCTGAAAGACTTCTAGTGTAATGAAACTTATTCTCCACTGCTGGGTAGTCCCTCAGAGTAAATGTAAATGTTATTAAGAAATGATCAGACAGAAGGGAGTTTTCAGGGAATACTGTTAAGTCTTCTATTTCCATACCATAAGTCAGAACAAGATCTAAGGTATGATTAAAGTGGTGGGTGGACTCATTTACTTTTTGAGCAAAGCCAATAGAGTGTTGTGTGGGCCGCTGAAGAGGAGGTACTGCTGGCCCACCACCACCAGAGGGCGCCCTGCCTGGAGTGCGGGCTCCAGGCACCAGAGGGCGCTGCCGCCTCACAGGAGCAGCCGGGGTGACAGCTGTCACTTATCACCGACGACAGCTGTCATCAATCATCGGATCTACAGTGGTATATCAGCAAGACGGCATCTCCACCTCATTGCCGAGATATCGTTCTACCTGAAAGGTAATATCCTCAGCCTGACTGCTTGATAGAAAGCTTTTTTTGTGATTTTTGTGAGTGATAACAGACTTTTTCTCCAACGAGAGGTGGAGGTTAGCTTCCCTGCCGTGCAGATTGCTGGGTACAGACGCACCCACGTTTAACTGTGTTTTGTTCCTCGCCAGCAGTACCAGGTCCGACACGTGGAGGCAGTGGCCACCTGGGAGTTCGGGACTTGGCGGCTCAAGTATTCCCGGGGTCTGGTGGCGGAGGAAATCGTTGTGTTTCCGGTTCTGCTTTGGACAGGCGTCTCCTATCCTCGAGCCTGTCCACACGACACCTTGTAATTTGGCATTTGATCTATTGTGTGATCTGTTGTGTTTGTTGTGCACGTTCGCAACAGTAAAGTGTTGTTATTTGACCTATTCCATTGTCCGTTCATTTGCGCCCCCTGTTGTGGGTCCGTGTACTTACACTTCCCAACAGGATATCTCGGCCAGCGTCATGGATCCCGAGGGGCGTCAACCGGCTGTTGAACGGCCAATGGAAGAACAGGGCGCACAGGCGTCCGCAGGAGGGGTGATCGGTGAGTTGCAGCGGATCCTCACCGCTTTCACGACTCGGTTGGATTTGATGACCGAGCAGAACATCCTCCTGAACCGCAGGGTGGAGGCTCTCGCCGCACAGGTGGAAGCACGCCCTCCGGGCGCCGCTGCGGCTCTCCCTCCCGTCGACCCTGTGCGTAACAGTGACGTTCCACTGGTCATTCAACGACCCCTCCCACCTTCCCCAGAAGCATACATAAGCCCCCCAGAGCCGTACCGAGGCTGTGTGGAGACGTGCACGGATTTCCTTATGCAGTGTTCGCTCGTCTTCGCACAGCGTCCCGTCATGTATGCGACTGATGCTAGCAAAGTAGCTTATGTGATAAATCTGCTTCGTGGTGAGGCACGCGCTTGGGCTACAGCGCTCTGGGAGCAAAATTCACGGCTCCTTCAGACATATGATGGGTTTGTGAGGGAGTTCAGAACAGTGTTCGATCACCCAAACAGAGGAGAGACCGCTTCGGCCGTGCTACTGTCAATGAGACAGGGGCGCCGGAGCGCAGCTGCCTATGCAGTCGACTTCCGCATCGCGGCTGCGAGGTCAGGCTGGAATAGCACTGCCCTCCGCGCCGCCTTTGTAAACGGACTGTCATTGCTTCTAAAGGAGCACCTGGTGGCTAAGGATGAACCGCGGGATTTAGATGGGCTTATCGATCTCGTCATACGATTAGACAATCGGTTGGAAGAACACCGTCGGGAACGAGACGAAGGGCGTGGCCGGGCACGCGCCGTCCCTCTCCCTTCCGGTTCCGATCGCGTTCCGCCCTCCCCACGCTCCACGGCCCCTGCGCCTCGTGTGGTTACAGCACCCCCTGCTGACGAAGCTATGGACACGAGCAGGGCCACATTTAGAGCACCAAGTAGACAGAGGAGGCTGGACCGCGGGGCGTGTTTTGTTTGTGGCTCGATAGAGCATCAATTGAGAGACTGCCCCGAGCGGTTAAACACCAACGCCCGCCCCTAGAGACTGGGCTAGGGGTGGGCCGAGACATTCACGTGGGACACACCCACATTGCTACACGACTCCCAGTTACAATCCTGTATGAGGATTTAACCCTGAAGGCCCCAGCACTGGTGGACACGGGCTCTGAAGGGAATCTGTTGGACAGCAGATGGGCCAGGGAGATAGGGCTCCCTCTGGTGGCTCTTACCTCGCCTGTGCAGGTACGAGCACTAGATGGCTCCCTCCTCCCTCCAATCACACATAGGACACCACCTGTAACTCTGGTGGTGTCAGGAAATCACCGGGAGGAGATCGAGTTTTTGTGACTCCAACTACCTCCCGTGTGATCTTGGGGTTTCCCTGGATGTTGAAACACAATCCCCGGATCGACTGGCCATCCGGGGTAGTGGTTCAGTGGAGCGAGACCTGCCATCGGGTGTGTTTAGGTTCCTCGGTACCCCCCGGTTCCCAGGCTAAGGAGGAGGTCAGAGTCCCACCCAATCTAGGGACGGTGCCGGTGGAGTACCACGACCTTGTGGATGTGTTCAGCAAGGATCTGGCACTCACCCTTCCCCCCCACCGTCCGTACGATTGTGCCATTGATTTGGTTCCAGGCGGTGAGTTCCCGTCCAGTAGGCTGTACAACCTCTCACGGCCTGAGCGCGAATCAATGGAGACCTACATCCGGGACACTTTAGCCGACGGGTTGATCCGGAATTCCACCTCCCCGATGGGTGCAGGTTTCTTTTTTGTGGGTAAAAAAGACGGCGGACTTCGTCCATGCATTGATTACAGGGGACTGAACGAAATCACGGTTCGTAATAGATACCCGTTGCCCCTGTTGGATTCGGTGTTCACGACCCTGCATGGAGCCCGAATATTCACCAAGCTAGATCTTAGAAATGCGTATCACCTGGTTCGGATCCGGAAGGGAGACGAGTGGAAGACGGCATTTAACACCCCTTTAGGCCACTTTGAGTACCTGGTCATGCCGTTCAGTCTTACAAACGCCCCTGCGACGTTCCAAGCTTTGGTTAATGATGTCTTGCGGGATTTCCTGCACCGATTCGTCTTCGTATATCTAGACGATATACTCATCTTTTCTCCGGATCCTGAGACCCATGTCCGACATGTACGTCAGGTCCTGCAGCGGTTGTTGGAGAACCGGCTGTTTGTGAAGGGCGAGAAGTGTGAGTTCCACCGCACATCTTTGTCCTTCCTGGGATTTATCATCTCCTCCAACTCCGTCGGTCCTGATCCGGCTAAGGTTGCGGCGGTGAGAGACTGGCCCCAACCCACAAGCCGTAGGAAGCTGCAACAGTTCCTCGGCTTTGCTAATTTCTACAGGAGGTTCATTAAGGGCTACAGTCAAGTAGTTAGCCCCCTGACAGCCCTGACCTCACCAAAAGTCCCCTTCACCTGGTCGGATCGTTGCGATGCCGCGTTCAAGGAGTTGAAACGGCGCTTCTCGTCTGCACCAGTTCTGGTGCAGCCCGATCCTAGCCGCCAGTTAGTGGTTGAAGTGGACGCCTCGGACTCAGGGATAGGAGCTGTGCTGTCCCAGAGCGGGAAGACCGATAAGGTCCTTCACCCGTGTGCCTATTTTTCCCGCAGGTTGACCCCGGCCGAACGGAACTATGACGTCGGCAATCGAGAACTCCTTGCGGTGAAAGAGGCTCTTGAAGAGTGGAGACATCTGTTGGAGGGAACGTCCGTGCCATTTACGGTTTTCACTGACCACCGGAACCTGGAGTATATCAGGACCGCCAAGCGGCTGAATCCCAGGCAAGCCCGCTGGTCACTGTTCTTCGGCCGTTTTGACTTCCGGATCACCTACCGTCCCGGGACCAAAAACCAGAGATCGGATGCTTTGTCCCGGGTACATGAAGATGAAGTCAAAACGGAGTTGTCGGATCCACCAGAAGCCATCATCCCGGAGTCCACTGTCGTGGCCACCCTCACCTGGGACGTAGAGAGAACCGTCCGGGAGGCCCTGGCATGAAGCCCGGACCCCGGAACTCGGCCGAAGAATAGACTCTACGTCCCACCAGAAGCTAGGGCTGCAGTCCTGGACTTCTGTCACGGCTCTAAGCTCTCCTGTCATCCAGGGGTGCAAAGAACCATGGCAGTTGTCCGGCAGCGCTTCTGGTGGGCGTCCCTAGAGGCCGACGTCCGGGACTATATCCAGGCCTGTACCATCTGCGCCAGGGGCAAGGCCGACCATCGCAAGGCCTCGGGATTGCTACAGCTGCTGCCCGTGCCTCATCGCCCCTGGTCTCACATCGGCCTGGATTTTGTCACGGGCCTCCCGCCGTCCCAGGACAACACCACCATTCTCACGATAGTGGACCGATTCTCCAAGGCGGCCCACTTCGTGGCCCTCCCGAAGCTCCCAACAGCCCAGGAGACAGCGGACCTCCTGGTCCACCACGTCGTCCGGCTGCATGGGATCCCAACAGACATTGTCTCCGATCGCGGTCCCCAGTTCTCCTCGCACGTCTGGAGGAGCTTCTGCCGAGAACTGGGGGCCACGGTCAGTCTCTCATCCGGGTATCATCCCCAAACCAACGGGCAAGCAGAACGGGCCAATCAAGAGATGGAGCAGACCCTGCGTTGCGTGACAGCCGCGCACCCGGCGGCCTGGAGTACCCATCTGGCCTGGATCGAGTACGCCCACAACAGCCAAGTGTCGTCCGCCACCGGCCTCTCCCCTTTTGAGGTGTGTCTGGGGTACCAGCCCCCGTTGTTCCCGGTGGTTGAGGGAGAGGTCGGTGTGCCCTCGGTCCAGGCCCACCTGCGGAAGTGCCGTCGGGTGTGGCGTGCCGCCCGTTCTGCTTTGCTGAGGGCCCGGATGAGGACAAAGGCCCATGCAGACCGGCGGCGGACTCCGGCTCCTACGTATCGTCCTGGGGCAGGAGGTGTGGTTGTCAACCAAGGACATTCCACTGCAAGTGGCCTCCTCAAAACTACAGGAATGGTACATAGGCCCATTTAAAATTCTCAAGGTCATCAGTCCCGCCGCAGTGAGGCTTCAGCTTCCGGCCTCACTGCGGATCCATCCCGTGTTCCATGTGTCCAGGATTAAACCGCATCACACCTCACCCCTCTGCACTCCGGGTCCGACACCACCTCCTGCCCGGAACATCGATGGCGAGCCGGCTTGGACAGTGCGCCGGCTTTTGGATGTCCGACGGATGGGCTGGGGCTTCCAGTATTTGTTGGACTGGGAGGGGTACGGCCCCGAAGAACGCTCCTGGGTGAAGAAGAGCTTCATCCTGGATCCGGCCCTCCTGGCCGACTTCTACCGCCGCCACACGGACAAGCCCGGTCGGGCGCCAGGAGGCGCCCGTTGAGGGGGGGGGGTCCTGTTGTGTGGGCCGCTGAAGAGGAGGTACTGCTGGCCCACCACCACCAGAGGGCGCCCTGCCTGGAGTGCGGGCTCCAGGCACCAGAGGGCGCTGCCGCCTCACAGGAGCAGCCGGGGTGACAGCTGTCACTTATCACCGACGACAGCTGTCATCAATCATCGGATCTACAGTGGTATATCAGCAAGATGGCATCTCCACCTCATTGCCGAGATATCGTTCTACCTGAAAGGTAATATCCTCAGCCTGACTGCTTGATAGAAAGCTTTTTTTGTGATTTTTGTGAGTGATAACAGACTTTTTCTCCAACGAGAGGTGGAGGTAGCTTCCCTGCCGTGTAGATTGCTGGGTGCAGATGCACCCACGTTTAACTGTGTTTTTGTTCCTCGCCAGCAGTACCCGGTCCGACACGCGGAGGCAGTGGCCACCTGGGAGTTCGGGACTTGGCGGCTCCAGTATTCCGGGGGTCTGGTGGCGGAGGAAATCGTGTGGTTCCGGTTCTGCTTTGGACAGGCGTCTCCTATCCTCGAGCCTGCCCACACGACACCTTGTAATTTGGCCTTTGATCTATTGTGTGATCTGTTGTGTTTGTTGTGCACGTTTGCAACAGTAAAGTGTTGTTATTTGACCTATTCCATTGTCCGTTCATTTGCGCCCCCTGTTGTGGGTCCGTCTACTTACACTTTCCCAACATAGAGTCTAATAATAGATTAAATGCAGTGTTGAGGCTGTCATTCTCAGCATCTGTGTGGATGTTAAAATCGCCCACTATAATTATCTTATCTGAGCTAAGCACCAAGTCAGACAAAAGGTCTGAAAATTCACAGAGAAACTCACAGTAACGACCAGGTGGACGATAGATAATAACAAATAAAACTGGTTTTTGGGACTTCCAATTTGGATGGACAAGACTAAGAGTCAAGCTTTCAAATGAATTAAAGCTCTGTCTGGGTTTTTGATTAATTAATAAGCTGGAATGGAAGATTGCTGCTAATCCTCCGCCCCGGCCCGTGCTACAAGCATTCTGACAGTTAGTGTGACTCGGGGGTGTTGACTCATTTAAACTAACATATTCATCCTGCTGTAACCAGGTTTCTGTAAGGCAGAATAAATCAATATGTTGATCAATTATTATATCATTTACCAACAGGGACTTAGAAGAGAGAGACCTAATGTTTAATAGACCACATTTAACTGTTTTAGTCTGTGGTGCAGTTGAAGGTGCTATATTATTTTTTCTTTTTGAATTTTTATGCTTAAATAGATTTTTGCTGGTTATTGGTAGTCTGGGAGCAGGCACCGTCTCTACGGGGATGGGGTAATGAGGGGATGGCAGGGGGAGAGAAGCTGCAGAGAGGTGTGTAAGACTACAACTTTGCTTCCTGGTCCCAACCCTGGATAGTCACGGTTTGGAGGATTTAAGAAAATTGGCCAGATTTCTAGAAATGAGAGCTGCTCCATCCAAAGTGGGATGGATGCCGTCTCTCCTAACAAGACCAGGTTTTCCCCAGAAGCTTTGCCAATTATCTATGAAGCCCACCTCATTTTTTGGACACCACTCAGACAGCCAGCAATTCAAGGAGAACATGTGGCTAAACATGTCACTCCCGGTCTGATTGGGGAGGGGCCCAGAGAAAACTACAGAGTCCGACATTGTTTTTGCAAAGTTACACACCGATTTAATGTTAATTTTAGTGACCTCCGATTGGCGTAACCGGGTGTCATTACTGCCGACGTGAATTACAATCTTACCAAATTTACGCTTAGCCTTAGCCAGCAGTTTCAAATTTCCTTCAATGTCGCCTGCTCTGGCCCCAGGAAGAAAATTGACTATGGTTGCTGGTGTCGCTAACTTCACATTTCTCAAAACAGAGTCGCCAATAACCAGAGTTTGGTCCTCGGCGGGTGTGTCGCCGAGTGGGGAAAAACGGTTAGAGATGTGAACGGGTTGACGGTGTACACGGGGCTTCTGTTTAGGGCTACGCTTTCCTCCTCACAGTCACCCAGTCGGCCTGCTTTCCCGGCTGCTCGGGATCTGCCAGGGGGTAACTAACGGCGGCTAAGCTACCTTGGTCCGCACCGACTACAGGGGCCTGGCTAGCTGTAGAATTTTCCACGGTGCGGAGCCGAGTCTCCAATTCGCCCAGCCTGGCCTCCAAAGCTACGAATAAGCTACACTTATTACAAGTACCGTTACTGCTAAAGGAGGCCAAGGAATAACTAAACATTTCACACCCAGAGCAGAAAAGTGCGGGAGAGCCAGGAGAAGCCGCCATGCTAAATCAGCTAAGAGCTAGTAGCTACGCTAAGCTAGCGGATTCCTAAAAACACGCAAAGTGAATAATGTGTAAATAATTTAGAGGTGATTCAGCAGAAGGAGTGCTTTAGTTAAGGCACGTAAATATTATACTGGGAAACAAATCGTAATCTAGATAACTAGATCAATCTAACTGCGCAGATTAAACAGCTAACAGATACAGAAAAACACTGCTGTGCTCCGGAACAGGAAGTGATACAATACCGCAGTGAGAGCCAACCACCAGTAGAGGCCAGGTTAAGAAACTTATCGGTCCTTCAGAGCAGCCGTTGTTTTTGAGGGTGTTTGTCGGGAAAAAGATCATTCCTCTAAGGTGATTACAGACCCTGCAGCGGGTCTATAATCAATCGTTTCTGCAGCGCGTCACCACTTTGAAGCATGAACCATTGAAGCAATACTTCGATCCACTGGCTCGTTGGTTCTTTGATTCTCTGCTCTTCAGAAACAGCATGTCAGCTTCTTAACCGCTCTCAAAGCCATTAAAATATCGTCAGTCACTTTTGTGTGGATTAAAGTTAGAACTGGGACTCTTGTCTTGTTGCAGTCAAGAAATGAGAATCATCCTTCGTTCCGTTGGCACAATTCCAAATGCTCCAGACTCTCTGCCGAGAGAGAGCCTGGTCAGAATTAATAACTTCAAAATGAATTGCTGCTTTAAATAAAATGACACCTCTTTACATACGTTGTAATACAGACAAGAAACTACAATCGACTAAAATGTCTTTTTTTTTCCTCCCAAAATGAGACGTCCTGCATTCTTTATGAATAACATCCTGATGTGCAGCACAGCAGCTGTAAGAGCTCAGCTCAGATGTATGGAAAGACATTCATGCCAATAATGTCTGAAAGGAAATGCTTTTTGACAAAAACTAAAGATTTTGTTTATTTCTATTTATGTCCAGAGATCAAGGATCCACCATTTAGAGTTTATTATGTCCAAAGTTTAAGGATCCAGTGACCAATTTCATATTTATTTACTTTAAGACTCAATAAAATGTTGTTCAATTTCAATTCAATTTCAATTTAATTGGCTTATAAAGCTCCAAATCACAACAAAAGCCATCTCAAGGCACTTCACATAGGACAGTTCAACATAAAAAAATTTAAATAAAAATAATAATAAAAAAAAATACATAATTAAAAACAGAAGTAAAAGAATAAAATGGATAAAAAATGTAAACTATTCAAAAGAAAGAGACTACAATAGGCTACGGCCTCTGACTGCCTCACGGTCGTCAGGAAGACCGTTCCACAGAGCGGGTGCACAAAAAGAAAACGCTCTTTGACCTGCTGACATAGAAAACTGTAAAGCCTGCTTTTAGTACACAAAAAAATTCACAAGCTGTATTAGGGATAAGGGAATTGATAAGGAATCTGATCGATAAGCGGAATCGATAATGGTATCGATATCAATAAAATCTTATCGATACCCATCCCTAGTCCTGTTACTCCACAGTGTAAACATCCTGTTATTCTGCACCGTTACTTCACAGTGTAAACGTCCTGTTATTCTGCACCATTACTCCAGAGTGTAGAAGTCCTGTTACTCCACAGTGTAAACATCCTGTTACTCTGCTCCGTTACTCCACAGTGTAAACATCCTGTTATTCTACAGTGTAAATGTCCTGTTATTCTACACTGCTAATCCACAGTGTAAATGTCTTGTTACTCCACATTGTAAACGTCCTGTTACTCTGCACCGTTACTCCACAGTGTAAACGTCCTGTTTTTCTGCACCATTACTCTACAGTGCAAATATTCTGTTATTCTACACCGTTACTTCACAGTGTAAACGTCCTGTTATTCTGCGCCATTACTCTAGAGTGTAGATGTCCTGTTACTCTACAGTGTAAACGTCCTGTTACTCTGCACCGTTACGCCACAGTGTAAACATCCTGTTATTCTACAGTGTAAATGTCCTGTTATTCTACACTGCTAATCCACAGTGTAAATGTCTTGTTACTCCACAGTGTAAACATCCTGTTATTCCACACTGTTACTCCGCAGTGTAAATGTTCCTGTTATTCTGCATGTTACTCCACAGTATAAACGTCCTGTTATTGTAATCATTACTCCACAGTGTAAACATCCTGTTACTCTTCACCATTACACCACAGTGTAAATGTCCTGTTATTCTGTACCGTTACTCCGCAGTTTAAATGTCCTGTTATTCTGCAGGGTTACTCCGCAGTGTAAACGTCCTGTTATTCTGCACCGTTACTCCACAGTGCAGATGTCCTGTTAATCTACAGAGTAAATGTCCTGTTATTCTACACATCATTAATCCACAGTGTAAACATCTTGTTACTCCACAGTGTAAATGTCCTGTTACACTGCACCATTACTCCGCAGTGTGAACGTCCTGTTACTCTGCACCGTTACTCCACAGTGTAAACATCCTGTTATTCTGCACCATTACTCCACAGTGTAAACCTCCTGTTACTCCGCAGTGTAAACAACCCTGTTATTCTGCGCCGTTACTCCACAGTGTAAACGTCCTGTTATTCTCCGCCGTTACTCCAAAGTGTAAATGTCCTGTTACTCCACAGTGTAAATGTGCTGTTATTCTACACTGTTACTCCACAGTGTAAACGTCTTGTTACTCCACAGTGTAAAAGTCCTGTTACTCTGAGCCATTACTTCACAGTGTAAATGTCCTGTTATTCCACACTGTTACTCCACAGTGTAAATGTTCCTGTTATTCTGCACTGTTACTCCGCAGTATAAACGTCCTGTTACTCTGCACCATTACTCCACATTGTAAACGTCCTGTTATTCTGCACCGTTACTCTGCAGTGTAAACGTCCTGTTATTCTGCACCGTTACTCCACAGTGTAGACGTCCTGTTAATCTACAGAGTAAATGTGCTGTTATTCTACACTCCGTTAATCCACAGTGTAAACATCTTGTTACTCCATAGTGTAAATGTCCTGTTACACTGCACCATTACACCGCAGTGTGAACGTCCTGCTACTCTGCACCGTTACTCCACACTGTAAACATCCTGTTATTCTGCACCATTACTCGAGAGTGTAAATGTCCTGTTATTCTGCACCATTACTCCTCAGTGTAAACGTCCTCTTATTCTGCGCCGTTACTCCAGAGTGTAAATGTCCTGTCACTCCACAGTGTAAATGTCCTTTTATTCTGCACCATTACTCCACAGTGTAAACGTCCTGTTACTCTGCAGTGTAAACAACCTGTTATTCTGCACCATTACTCCGCAGTGTAAACATCCCGTTATTGTGCACCGTTATGCCACAGTGTAAACGTCCTGTTATTCTGCACCATTACTCCGCAGTGTAAACGTCCTGTTACTCCACAGTGTAAACATCCTGTTATTCTGCACTGTTACTCCACAGTGTAAACATCCTATTATTCTACAGTGTAAACGTCCTGTTATTCCGCACTGTTACTCCACAGTGTAAACGTTCCTGTTATTCTGCACTGTTACTCCGCAGTGTAAACGTCCTGTTATTGTGACCATTACTCCACAGTGTAAACGTCCTGTTATTCTGCACCGTTACTCCACAGTGTAAACATCCTGTAATTCTACAGTGTAAATGTCTTGTTATTCTACACTGTTAATCCACAGTGTAAACATCTTGTTACTCCACAGTGTAAACATCCTGTTATTCTGCACCACTACTCCACAGTGTAAATGTCCTGTTACTCCACAGTGTAAACAACCTGTTATTCTGCACCGTTACTCCGCAGTGTAAACGTCCTGTTATTGTGCACCGTTACTCCACAGTGTAAACGTCCTGTTATTCTACAGTGTAAATGTCCTGTTATTCTACACAGCTAATCCGCAGTGTAAATGTCTTGTTACTCCACAGTGTAAACATCCTGTTATTCTACAGTGTAAATGTCCTGTTATTCTACACTGCTAATCCACAGTGTAAACGTCTTGTTACTCCATAGTGTAAACGTCCTGTTATTCCGCACTGTTACTCCGCAGTGTAAACGTTCCTGTTATTCTGCACCGTTACTCCTCAGTGTAAACGTCCTGTTATTGTGACCATTACTCCACAGTGTAAACGTCCTTTTATTCTGCACCGTTACTCCAGAGTGTAAATGTCCTGTTACTCCACAGAGTAAACATCCTGTTACTCTGCACCATTACTCCACAGTGTAAATGTTCTGTTATTCTGTACCATTACTCCACAGTGTAAACGTCCTGTTATTCTGCACCGTTACTCTGCAGTGTAAACGTCCTGTTATTCTGCACCCTTACTCCACAGTGTAGATGTCATGTTATTCTGCACTGTTACTCCGCAGTGTAAACATCCTGTTATTCTACAGTGTAAATGTCCTGTTATTCTACACACCATTAATCCACAGTGTAAACATCTTGTTACTCCACAGTGTAAATGTCCTGTTACTCGGCACGTTACTCCGCAGTGTAAATGTTCTGTTATTCTGCACCGTTACACCACAGTGTAAACATCCTGTTACTCCGCAGTGTAAACATCCTGTTATTCTGCACCATTACTACACAGTTTTAAAGTCACGTTATTCTGCACCATTACTCTGCAGTGTAAACATCCTGTTATTCTGCACCGTTACTCCACAGTGTAAACGTCCTGTTATTCTTCAGTGTAAATGTCCTGTTATTCTACACTGTTAATCCACAGTGTAAACGTCCTGTTATTCTGCACCGTTAATCCACAGTGTAAACGTCCTGTTATTCTGCACCGTTACTCCACAGTGTCAACGTCCTGTTCTTCTACAATGTTACTGTCCTGTTCTTTCACATTTGATCAGCACCATGGACAGCTCACATTAAACATTTATGTCTGTGTGTGAACATGAAGTTCCCTGTTGGCCCCCCTGTCTCTCTTTCACAGGGAGCTGAGGTTTTAATTCACAACAATCAAAAACAGGGAAAGATGACAGCGGTGACACCAAACATTATCCAAGAACTTGAACATGCAAGCAGAAGTCATATGACAACAAATATTTGTTTTTTGACATGATTGTGGAAAAGCTGTTTTCTTCCATATTTTAACATTAAATGAATGAACTGTGCCCTCCAGGGTGAAGCCCACCTCTCTCGCCCAATAACCTCTGAAATTGGCTCCAGTTCCCCTTAATTGGAATAACTGGGCATAGAAAATGAATGAAGGAATTGTTTAAATATGTACTTGGTAATTCAGTCAATAAGACACTTGCATGGGTAGAAGAAGCCCTGCCCCTAATGTGTAGAATTTCTAAGCATTCACAATCATCAAATTCCTATTTTAGTCATTACTCTGTCCTGGTTACAACATTAAAAGCAATCACAGTCAATGAGGACGCAATTAAATATTGAAATAATTAATTAAAAAATGATTTCATCATGAGGTTTATGTCACATGACTATATTTGACGACAAATAACTATCAAGAATAAGTGAAATGTGACTGTAGAAAATACATATTAATCTTTAACAGACACACTGCAGTCACTGTGACATCATCTCCTGTTGTGTTTATAATAAATATTTATATTTATTGGATTTTTTTCCTGGTTGGAATGCAGACATGAATGAATTAAAGTACCAGATTTACAAATGTACACATTATTTTTCATGCTATTTATTTAATCTAAAATAAATGTTCATCATGTTCATCAAGAAATCATCATCTGAAACAAGAAAGGACAAGTGAGGAGGAGGAACAAACAGAGGAACAAAGATTTCTAACATAAGAAAAAATGTTTCATTTCAATATGAAAAGCAAACTATTAAGAAAGTAAACTTGAGGTTAAAAAAAGCCACGATTGCATACTTCTAAGGATTTTTCTTTGGGACTTGCCGTGTGTATTTGAGGAGAAGGTCTCTGAACATTCCTCTGACACACAGCAGCTCTGCACTTTGTTTTCTGCACTTTGGGCTGTTAGCATCGTTTCTATATGTTGCAGCTTGCCACAGTGAAAGTTGGATTTGTTTGAACTTTGACAGCGGCACACTCACGTCAAACAGCTTTTGCTGTTTTGCTTGATGTGGAGCCCCTGTGCAGAGCTTGAAGTTGAAAATAAAGTGTTTTGTGCATCTGGTCCATTACTGTATAATCTGCCTCCTCCGTAAAGTCCTGTTGTAATGCTGGAGGGGTTTCAGGTGGGTGATCTCCTTCACATTGCCATGTGATTACTATACACTGATTTTTTTTTTTTCTTTTGTTTCTGACCTCCGTGAAGCTGAGGGATATTCAGGCACCTTTGGAACCTTGCACAACACTCTTCTCTGTAACAGCACAAACACAGAGGCTTTCTCTGCCCATGCTCAGAGGACACCGATATGATTAACGGGTGCAGCCCTGGTCTGTGCACTCAACCTGATCATCCTTGTCTCACGCCAGCTGTATGACCACAAGGATCATTGCCACCTGGTGAGTAACGTGAGCTGAACACTGGGAGTCACACACCACATCATGTTAAATCTTCAGGTTCTCTGGCTGGTCCTGGATGTTGCATTTATGAACATCTACATTCAAAGACATCAGCATCATCAAATACACATCTGTCTGAGGATGACACGCATGGGTCTTCATGAGGTGGATTTCTACAACCCCAAATGAAAAAATGTTATGGATGTATGGAAAATGCAAAAGAAAGCAAACCATCCATTTACTTTGACTTCTATTTCACTGCAGACCACAACACCTTTCCACTGTGTGATGGTCCAACCCAGAGAAGTCGACATCGCTTCTGTACAAGGTGAACATAAGGCTACTTTTTTTGCAAAGTAAAATTTTAAGTGGCATTTGTGAATATAACTGTGATGCAGTGCTTGACAAAGGTTTCCCAAAGTAATTTCTTGTCCATGCAGTTATATCAGCTATTGATGAATTACTGTTCTTGATGCAGTGCCATCTGAGGGACTGGACATCGTGTGTTCAGTTTAGGATTGCACTCTTACCCTTCACACACTGAAATGACTCCAAATTCCTTGAATGTTTTAATGCTATTTTCCACTATACAGGGAGAAATAAACAAACTTATTCCAGTTTTACTTTGAGAAACATTGTTTTTAAATATTTCAATAATTTTCATATGCATTTGATATGAGATTTATTGTTATTGTCATTACACGAGTGCAACAACAATGAAATTACGTTTACACTCTGGTGGTTGGCTCTCACTGCGGTATTGTATCACTTCCTGTTCCGGAGCACAGAGGTGTTTTGCTGTATCTGTTAGCTGTTTAATCTGCGCAGTTAGATTGATCTAGTTATCTAGATTACGATTTGTTTCCCAGTGTAATCTTTACGTGCCTTAACTAAAGCACTCCTTCTGCTGAATCACCTCTAAATTATTTACACATTATTCACTTTGCATGTTTTTAGGAATCCGCTAGCTTAGCGTAGCTACTAGCTCTTAGCCGATTTAGCATGGCGGCTTCTCCTGTCTCTCCCGCACTTTTCTGCTCTGGGTGTGAAATGTTTAGTTATTCCTCGGCCTCCTTTAGCAGTAACGGTACTTGTAATAAGTGTAGCTTATTCGTAGCTTTGGAGGCCAGGCTGGGCGAATTGGAGACTCGGCTCCGCACCGTGGAAAATTCTACAGCTAGCCAGGCCCCTGTAGTCGGTGCGGACCAAGGTAGCTTAGCCGCCGTTAGTTACCCCCTGGCAGATCCCGAGCAGCCGGGAAAGCAAGCCGACTGGGTGACTGTGAGGAGGAAGCGGAGCCCTAAACAGAAGCCCCGTGTACACCGCCAACCCGTTCACATCTCTAACCGTTTTTCCCCACTCGACGACACACCCGCCGAGGATCAAACTCTGGTTATTGGCGACTCTGTTTTGAGAAATGTGAAGTTAGCGACACCAGCAACCATAGTCAATTGTCTTCCAGGGGCCAGAGCAGGCGACATTGAAGGAAATTTGAAACTGCTGGCTAAGGCTAAGCGTAAATTTGGTAAGATTGTAATTCACGTCGGCAGTAATGACACCCGGTTACGCCAATCGGAGGTCACTAAAATTAACATTAAATCGGTGTGTAACTTTGCAAAAACAATGTCGGACTCTGTAGTTTTCTCTGGGCCCCTCCCCAATCAGACCGGGAGTGACATGTTTAGCCGCATGTTGTCCTTGAATTGCTGGCTGTCTGAGTGGTGTCCAAAAAATGAGGTGGGCTTCATAGATAATTGGCAAAGCTTCTGGGGAAAACCTGGTCTTGTTAGGAGAGACGGCATCCATCCCACTTTGGATGGAGCAGCTCTCATTTCTAGAAATCTGGCCAATTTTTTTAAATCCTCCAAACCGTGACTATCCAGGGTTGGGACCAGGAAGCAGAGTTGTAGTCTTACACACCTCTCTGCAGCTTCTCTCCCCCTGCCATCCCCTCATTACCCCATCCCCGTAGAGACGGTGCCTGCTCCCAGACCACCAATAACCAGCAAAAATCTATTTAAGCATAAAAATTCAAAAAGAAAAAATAATATAGCACCTTCAACTGCACCACAGACTAAAACAGTTAAATGTGGTCTATTAAACATTAGGTCTCTCTCTTCTAAGTCCCTGTTGGTAAATGATATAATAATTGATCAACATATTGATTTATTCTGCCTTACAGAAACCTGGTTACAGCAGGATGAATATGTTAGTTTAAATGAGTCAACACCCCCGAGTCACACTAACTGTCAGAACGCTCGTAGCACGGGCCGGGGCGGAGGATTAGCAGCAATCTTCCATTCCAGCTTATTAATTAATCAAAAACCCAGACAGAGCTTTAATTCATTTGAAAGCTTGACTCTTAGTCTTGTCCATCCAAATTGGAAGTCCCAAAAACCAGTTTTATTTGTTATTATCTATCGTCCACCTGGTCGTTACTGTGAGTTTCTCTGTGAATTTTCAGACCTTTTGTCTGACTTAGTGCTTAGCTCAGATAAGACAATTATAGTGGGCGATTTTAACATCCACACAGATGCTGAGAATGACAGCCTCAACACTGCATTTAATCTATTATTAGACTCTATTGGCTTTGCTCAAAAAGTAAATGAGTCCACCCACCACTTTAATCATATCTTAGATCTTGTTCTGACTTATGGTATGGAAATAGAAGACTTAACAGTATTCCCTGAAAACTCCCTTCTGTCTGATCATTTCTTAATAACATTTACATTTACTCTGATGGACTACCCAACAGTGGGGAATAAGTTTCATTACACTAGAAGTCTTTCAGAAAGCGCTGTAACTAGGTTTAAGGATATGATTCCTTCTTTATGTTCTCTAATGCCATATACCAACACAGTGCAGAGTAGCTACCTAAACTCTGTAAGTGAGATAGAGTATCTCGTCAATAGTTTTACATCCTCATTGAAGACAACTTTGGATGCTGTAGCTCCTCTGAAAAAGAGAGCTTTAAATCAGAAGTGCCTGACTCCGTGGTATAACTCACAAACTCGTAGCTTAAAGCAGATAACTCGTAAGTTGGAGAGGAAATGGTGTCTCACTAATTTAGAAGATCTTCACTTAGCCTGGAAAAAGAGTCTGTTGCTCTATAAAAAAGCCCTCCATAAAGCTAGGACATCTTTCTACTCATCACTAATTGAAGAAAATAAGAACCCCAGGTTTCTTTTCAGCACTGTAGCCAGGCTGACAAAGAGTCAGAGCTCTATTGAGCTGAGTATTCCATTAACTTTAACTAGTAATGACTTCATGACTTTCTTTGCTAACAAAATTTTAACTATTAGAGAAAAAATTACTCATAACCATCCCAAAGACGTATCGTTATCTTTGGCTGCTTTCAGTGATGCCGGTATTTGGTTAGACTCTTTCTCTCCGATTGTTCTGTCTGAGTTATTTTCATTAGTTAGGTGGCAGTAATTAAACCATTACTTAAAAAGCCATCACTTGACCCAGCTATCTTAGCTAATTATAGGCCAATCTCCAACCTTCCTTTTCTCTCAAAAATTCTTGAAAGGGTAGTTGTAAAACAGCTAACTGATCATCTGCAGAGGAATGGTCTATTTGAAGAGTTTCAGTCAGGTTTTAGAATTCATCATAGTACAGAAACAGCATTAGTGAAGGTTACAAATGATCTTCTTATGGCCTCGGACAGTGGACTCATCTCTGTGCTTGTTCTGTTAGACCTCAGTGCTGCTTTTGATACTGTTGACCATAAAATTTTATTACAGAGATTAGAGCATGCCATAGGTATTAAAGGCACTGCGCTGCGGTGGTTTGAATCATATTTGTCTAATAGATTACAATTTGTTCATGTAAATGGGGAATCTTCTTCACAGACTAAAGTTAATTATGGAGTTCCACAAGGTTCTGTGCTAGGACCAATTTTATTCACTTTATACATGCTTCCCTTAGGCAGTATTATTAGACAGTATTGCTTAAATTTTCATTGTTACGCAGATGATACCCAGCTTTATCTATCCATGAAGCCAGAGGACACACACCAATTAGCTAAACTGCAGGATTGTCTTACAGACATAAAGACATGGATGACCTCTAATTTCCTGCTTTTAAACTCAGATAAAACTGAAGTTATTGTACTTGGCCCCACAAATCTTAGAAACATGGTGCTTAACCAGATCCTTACTCTGGATGGCATTACCCTGAGCTCTAGTAATACTGTGAGAAATCTTGGAGTCATTTTTGATCAGGATATGTCATTCAAAGCGCATATTAAACAAATATGTAGGACTGCTTTTTTGCATTTACGCAATATCTCTAAAATCAGAAAGGTCTTGTCTCAGAGTGATGCTGAAAAACTAATTCATGCATTTATTTCCTCTAGGCTGGACTATTGTAATTCATTATTATCAGGTTGTCCTAAAAGTTCCCTAAAAAGCCTTCAGTTAATTCAAAATGCTGCAGCTAGAGTACTGACGGGGACTAGAAGGAGAGAGCATATCTCACCCATATTGGCCTCTCTTCATTGGCTTCCTGTTAATTCTAGAATAGAATTTAAAATTATTCTTCTTACTTATAAGGTTTTGAATAATCAGGTCCCATCTTATCTTAGGGACCTCGTAGTACCATATCACCCCAATAGAGCGCTTCGCTCTCAGACTGCAGGCTTACTTGTAGTTCCTAGGGTTTGTAAGAGTAGAATGGGAGGCAGAGCCTTCAGCTTTCAGGCTCCTCTCCTGTGGAACCAGCTCCCAATTCAGATCAGGGAGACAGACACCCTCTCTACTTTTAAGATTAGGCTTAAAACTTTCCTTTTTGCTAAAGCTTATAGTTAGGGCTGGATCAGGTGACCCTGAACCATCCCTTAGTTATGCTGCTATAGACGTAGACTGCTGGGGGGTTCCCATGATGCACTGTTTCTTTCTCTTTTTGCTCTGTATGCACCACTCTGCATTTAATCATTAGTGATCGATCTCTGCTCCCCTCCACAGCATGTCTTTTTCCTGGTTCTCTCCCTCAGCCCCAACCAGTCCCAGCAGAAGACTGCCCCTCCCTGAGCCTGGTTCTGCTGGAGGTTTCTTTCTGTTAAAAGGGAGTTTTTTCTTCCCACTGTAGCCAAGTGCTTGCTCACAGGGGGTCGTTTTGACCGTTGGGGTTTTACATAATTATTGTATGGCCTTGCCTTACAATATAAAGCGCCTTGGGGCAACTGTTTGTTGTGATTTGGCGCTATATAAAGAAATTGATTGATTGATTGAATTACCTCAGACAAGATACAGCAATTAATCCACAATTATTACTAGTTTACCGTAATAATGGCACACATCAGAATTAAAGACAACACGTATAGATTTGACATTGTTTATGTGAACTAAACTTGAAGGAGTCCGTCATCCGAATTGAGACAAAGTGGGTGAAGGCCGCAGGAGGAGGAGCCCGGGCCGCCCAGCCTGGGGAGTTGAAGGCTATAGCAGTAAAAACATGCTGCTTTTGAGGTGGCAGGAAGGAAGCCAGGGTGAGGGGAGTGGAGAGACACAAGGCGGTAATAGGGAAGGAGGGAGGGAGACATGCAGTGTGTGCAGATGAGTCAAGTTTCTGTCTGTGTGTGTGTGTGTGTGTGTGTGTGTGTGTGTGTGTGTGTGTGTGTGTGTGTGTGTGTGTGTGTGTGTGTGTGTGTGTGTGTGTGTGTGTGTGTATAAACTCTGATGTTGCTAGGCAACAGCAGACTGGGGGGGTAAGATAGATGAGAAGGGGGAGCTGAATTCCTTCACGAAGGCCGTAGATCCTTCTGGGGGAAGAGCAGGGCATTTGGCCTT
The DNA here is from genome assembly GCF_902500255.1 of Thalassophryne amazonica. Taxonomy (NCBI): domain Eukaryota; kingdom Metazoa; phylum Chordata; class Actinopteri; order Batrachoidiformes; family Batrachoididae; genus Thalassophryne; species Thalassophryne amazonica. The sequence continues at coordinate 2,158,214 of NC_047121.1, forward strand.
CAGGAGCTGATAAGGCTGCCATGTTGATGTTTGGCGGAGAGATACAGAATTCCATTTACTGCACCTCTGACCATCTAGAGTCAAAATTTATGAAGAATATTCTCTGGTCCTCAGCAGTACATTCCTTTGCAATGCAGCCATATGCTGAGATGGTATCCATTTTGCATTTGAGTTCAAGAGTTCATGCAGTCTGAGATTACACAGCATTGCCCAAGTCATTAATCTTGACGGACAGATGAAGGGACAAGATTCTGGAAGCAGCCGTCTGGCTAAAATTCCTGTGGGCCAGGGCAGCGCACAAACCAATCAGCGAAACCTCCCACCATAAAAGCGAATAGAAATGAATCCTCAACGTCTTCCACAGAGAGTGGAGACAAGCATGTCACACTCCTTTCTCTCAGGTGTAGGTTCCATCAGGGCATGCATGGTCCCCCAGCCCTGGTTTCCTTGTTGAAAATAGCGTTGAGAGACCAGCTGATCAATTCCATTGTTAATCCAAAGCTTAATTTGAAGAATTCATACAGTCTGGTGAAGCTGGGACTTTGAAGGTCCGAGCAGAGATAGAGAACAGAAAGGAGGAGAGGAGAGGGGATGAATGGGACCAACCTTGCCGGAGTCCCAAGCTGAAAGCTCATTTGTTGACAGACTGGAGATCCTCTGCTCATCTTTGCACCTCAAACACTTGGACTTTTGCGGATATTCTTTTGTACCAAATCATGATTACAATCACCTGTTTGAAATATCTTTTTTCTTCTTCTTTACCTCATTACAAGCTCTAAATAAACCCTGTCCCAATATTTTTTCTATTTTCCACTGCAACCCAAACTTTTCTGATTTGATGTTATACTTATGAATGATGGTCTCTGAAACATTTGTGTGTAACATTTCTTTCTGAAATGTTGTGTGATGCTGCCTCATGGTGTTGTTTTACCACCAGAACTACAAGGAGCTGCCTCATGAGGTCCTTTTCCCTACTCTCAAGTAACACACACACGTGCACACACACACACACACACACACACACACACACACACACACACACACACACACACACACACACACACACACACACACACACACACACACACACACACACACACAGACTATATGTCTCCTGATGAAAGCACATAAAGTCCACCACATGTACTCACTTCTCTGATTATTGTCAGTGTTATTGTTTGATTTGTGTCTTTTTGTGTGTCCTCCTGTTAATTTATGAGGTAAATATGTGGACAGAAAATTTCTGACGGAACATTCAGACTGTATATATTCTTAATGTACGAGCAGCTGTGAATCACAGCAGAGTGACAGACAGACAAGGGGAGAAAAGGAAGCACCAGGATCCCAAAGAGTTGGACCTTCATTCTTCAGCATCACTGAGTGTCGCTGTCCAGTGACCTCATGACTCCTGAAGACCTTCCCAGGTGTCTTTCATCCTCGAAGGTGGAGGACCCAGAGAGGTTAATAGCACTGCAGAGATAACTGAACATCTCTACAAGTTTCACATTTTCATGCACTGGAGACACACGGCTGACAGCTGAGTCCAGGAAGTCACTGAAAGCCTGAAGTTTAATCTTGATCCAGGACAAAAAAGCCAGACTCCTCACGCTTCTCATCCAGAGAGACTCAGTGGCCACAAATCCTGTCACTGCTTCCACAGCCGGTCCAGGTACGAGCCTGACTCTGTGTGATATCGTGTTCAGACTCCCACATGTCCATGAATAATGAACTCTGTAAACCCGACACTTTGTGTCCAACGCCCAGTATTACCTGCTGCTTAAAGAGCAAAGTACAGCAGGATACTAGACCCTTCTTCATGGCGGCACAGATCATAGAATAAACACACCAAAGTAAACAGACCAAGGCATCCAAAAATACATCCCATTAAAAAACAACAGAAAAACACATTGAAACTAGATTAGCTGATAGCATGTCCCCACCCCCACAGGATGCCATCTGCCTGAGCTCTGCTGGTCCGGATGTCGGGGTGATCCCGTCCTCCCAGGTTTGGCTCACTGACCAGCACTCAATCATGCATAAAAAAGACAACTGTCCAGGCCTGTGTCTCATCAGCCTGAAAGTCACTATGAGGAGCTCAGCAACAGAATTCAATAATATTACAGCAAATATCATCCAAGTGACGACCTCACGCCCTCCGACCTGATCCCAGACATGCCGTTGGAGATGTATGGATGTATGAACACCTACACAAATACATAAAACATGAAACAAAACTGCACCATTGGTCAGCTGTCAGGAGGAGAATCAGAGAGGAAATAAACTGGAGGCTGAATTATGAACTCCGCCTCCCTCTTAATTAATCTGATTCTGATCCAATGCCAACTGGAAGACACCAGAACCAATGCTGTTTGTTAATACAGAGGTAAACAAGCCACAGTGTGGAAGTAGCTGCTTCAATGTGAGAGAAATGAGAGAAAAATGTCCATTAAATGAGAGGTTCACATGTTCAATCCCCGGACCAGATGGACATGATTGCTAAACTGCATTTGAGCAAAGCTCTTAATCTAGACATTGTTGTGGTCAAAGTTTACTTTTCCTGACCTTCTTTGTGCAGTCAGTGAGTGTGTGCTGGTGCTCACAGCACTGGATGCACCAATAATAAATGTGCCAGAAATGCCAGAATTGTGTATCATCCAATTAATTAACTCATGAGATTAAAAGAAAGACACAAAACTGCAGAGTGAAGCTTTAAGACACAATTTGTTATAAAATAGTCTGAAGTTCAGCATAAATACAGTTGCATTCATCAGTTTACAGAAACTCATTCATTCATTTCATGACATTTATTCAGGTCTGGGTCACGGTGGCAAAAAAAAACATGTAGCTCCACCATCCTCAGTCCATTTACATAAACAGACTACAAAAAAAAAAAATCAAGCCCAGTTTTTCTCTGTTGGACATATTCTGTGTCATTACGTCACCTTTGTAAAGCTGCTTGGTAACACTTTACTTGAGGCTATCGTCATAATGGTGACATGACAGTCATGACCATGTCATAAACATTATGTCAATATAAACATTTATGACTGCTGCCATCAAGTGTCATTTGGTTTTTGTAATAAATTGACATGTTTTTGGTTGTCTTGATTATGACAACTTGACAGTCAAAGTGACATTACCAGAAACTGTCTTTGTCATGACAACTTCACATTAACAAATGCATCTATTTTTGTGTTTATGGCAAGTTGACATAATGATTGTTATAATTAGATGTGCAAGGTTACAGACCAATACAAATATCTTCATTACACTGTCATAATAGTGTCATGACACTCAGTTTTGAATATCCTGTCCGTATCATGTCAAACCTGTACAACCAAGTGCTAGAATTGTGGGCACTTTAGAAAGTTGTGTGTCTACAAAAAAAGTGCCCCCCCCCCCCCCCCCCACACACACACACACACACACACATACACAAAGCAAGCACAAAGGAAACAGTAGTGAGGAACACCTTCCTTGAGTGTTTTTATATGAAGATTGTGTGATTGTGTATTTGTAGGTCTACACAGGTCCAAGTCTTTAGGGTTGCGGTGCTTCCTGTCTTACTGTAGGTTGTGTGACAGACACTGACCAGTGACCTAATGCAGTGACTGCATGTCTTTAGTGGATGTAATGGGTGAGTACTGTGTGATCCAGCCAGACTGGATCACACAGTACTTGTTTCCCGGTTGGAACATTTTATTGGCATTCATGGTACTGCACTTAAGTGGTTTAGATCATATTTGGCTGAAAGGAGCTTTTCTGTCATGATTGGGGACCTTTCCTCATCAACTGCTCCTCTGTGCTGTGGACTGCTGCAGGGATCTGTCCTTGGGCCGATTCTATTTTCTTTGTACATTCTGCCATTGGGGTCAATTATAATCCAGCACAATCTGTCCTTTCATTGTTATGCAGATGATCTGCAAATCTATCTGCCTGTGAGGACTAATGGGAGTGATGCTTTGTCATCATTATTTAATTGTATTCATGATGTAAAGCAGTGGCTGTCCCAAAACTTCCTTTACCTGAATGATGGTAAAACTGAGATCATGGTGTTTGAGCGCTCTGGCATACCAAATGTGGTAACACCAAATTTTGGTGCTTTGGCTAACTATGTAAAACCAGCTGTCAAGAATTTGGGAGTGATATTTGACAGCTGTTTGAGGTTCGATCAACAGATAAACTCTGTTGTCAAAGCTAGTTTTTTCCAACTTTGCCTTTTGGCTAAAATAAAGCTCTTCCTCAGTAGACGTGATCTTGAGACGCCATTCATACTTTCATCAGCTCCAGACTTGATTATTGTAATGCACTTTATTCGGGCATTAATCAGTCGTCTCTTGCACGTCTCCAGTTGGTGCAGAATGCTGCTGCTCGTCTTTTAACAAACACTTTTAGACGTGAGCATATTACGCCCATCCTGTACTCACTCCACTGGCTTCCAGTTTGTTTTAGAATTGATTTTAAAATTTTAATGTTTGTTTTTAAAGCTATTTATGGCCTTGCACCTCCCTACTTGTCTGAAATTTTAACTTTGCACACCTACAGTAGGACATTAAGGGCGTCTGGCCAGCTTTACTTAGATGTTCCAAGGTCAAGATATAAACGCTGGGGTGATCATGCTTTCGCGGTAGCTGGACCGAGACTGTGGAATGAGCTACCTCTTGAGTTACGTACTATTCCTGACATAGCACTTTTTAAATCTAAGTTAAAGACTTATTTATTTAAACTGGCTTTTAACACTTATCGGACTAATCAGACCGGGAGTGACATGTTTAGCCGCATGTTCTCCTTGAATTGCTGGCTGTCTGAGTGGTGTCCAAAAAATGAGGTGGGCTTCATAGATAATTGGCAAAGCTTCTGGGGAAAACCTGGTCTTGTTAGGAGAGACGGCATCCATCCCACTTTGGATGGAGCAGCTCTCATTTCTAGAAATCTGGCCAATTTTCTTAAATCCTCCAAACCGTGACTATCCAGGGTTGGGACCAGGAAGCAGAGTTGTAGTCTTACACACCTCTCTGCAGCTTCTCTCCCCCTGCCATCCCCTCATTACCCCATCCCCGTAGAGACGGTGCCTGCTCCCAGACCACCAATAACCAGCAAAAATCTATTTAAGCATAAAAATTCAAAAAGAAAAAATAATATAGCACCTTCAACTGCACCACAGACTAAAACAGTTAAATGTGGTCTATTAAACATTAGGTCTCTCTCTTCTAAGTCCCTGTTGGTAAATGATATAATAATTGATCAACATATTGATTTATTCTGCCTTACAGAAACCTGGTTACAGCAGGATGAATATGTTAGTTTAAATGAGTCAACACCCCCGAGTCACACTAACTGTCAGAATGCTCGTAGCACGGGCCGGGGCGGAGGATTAGCAGCAATCTTCCATTCCAGCTTATTAATTAATCAAAAACCCAGACAGAGCTTTAATTCATTTGAAAGCTTGACTCTTAGTCTTGTCCATCCAAATTGGAAGTCCCAAAAAACAGTTTTATTTGTTATTATCTATCGTCCACCTGGTCGTTACTGTGAGTTTCTCTGTGAATTTTCAGACCTTTTGTCTGACTTAGTGCTTAGCTCAGATAAGATAATTATAGTGGGCGATTTTAACATCCACACAGATGCTGAGAATGACAGCCTCAACACTGCATTTAATCTATTATTAGACTCTATTGGCTTTGCTCAAAAAGTAAATGAGTCCACCCACCACTTTAATCATATCTTAGATCTTGTTCTGACTTATGGTATGGAAATAGAAGACTTAACAGTATTCCCTGAAAACTCCCTTCTGTCTGATCATTTCTTAATAACATTTACATTTACTCTGATGGACTACCCTGCAGTGGGGAATAAGTTTCATTACACTAGAAGTCTTTCAGAAAGCGCTGTAACTAGGTTTAAGGATATGATTCCTTCTTTATGTTCTCTAATGCCATATACCAACACAGTGCAGAGTAGCTACCTAAACTCTGTAAGTGAGATAGAGTATGTCGTCAATAGTTTTACATCCTCATTGAAGACAACTTTGGATGCTGTAGCTCCTCTAAAAAAGAGAGCTTTAAATCAGAAGTGCCTGACTCCGTGGTATAACTCACAAACTCGTAGCTTAAAGCAGATAACCCGTAAGTTGGAGAGGAAATGGCGTCTCACTAATTTAGAAGATCTTCACTTAGCCTGGAAAAAGAGTCTGTTGCTCTATAAAAAAGCCCTCCGTAAAGCTAGGACATCTTTCTACTCATCACTAATTGAAGAAAATAAGAACAACCCCAGGTTTCTTTTCAGCACTGTAGCCAGGCTGACAAAGAGTCAGAGCTCTATTGAGCTGAGTATTCCATTAACTTTAACTAGTAATGACTTCATGACTTTCTTTGCTAACAAAATTTTAACTATTAGAGAAAAAATTACTCATAACCATCCCAGAGACGTATCGTTATCTTTGGCTGCTTTCAGTGATGCCGGTATTTGGTTAGACTCTTTCTCTCCGATTGTTCTGTCTGAGTTATTTTCATTAGTTACTTCATCCAAACCATCAACATGTTTATTAGACCCCATTCCTACCAGGCTGCTCAAGGAAGCCCTACCATTATTTAATGCTTCGATCTTAAATATGATCAATCTATCTTTGTTAGTTGGCTATGTACCACAGGCTTTTAAGGTGGCAGTAATTAAACCATTACTTAAAAAGCCATCACTTGACCCAGCTATCTTAGCTAATTATAGGCCAATCTCCAACCTTCCTTTTCTCTCAAAAATTCTTGAAAGGGTAGTTGTAAAACAGCTAACTGATCATCTGCAGAGGAATGGTCTATTTGAAGAGTTTCAGTCAGGTTTTAGAATTCATCATAGTACAGAAACAGCATTAGTGAAGGTTACAAATGATCTTCTTATGGCCTCAGACAGTGGACTCATCTCTGTGCTTGTTCTGTTAGACCTCAGTGCTGCTTTTGATACTGTTGACCATAAAATTTTATTACAGAGATTAGAGCATGCCATAGGTATTAAAGGCACTGCGCTGCGGTGGTTTGAATCATATTTGTCTAATAGATTACAATTTGTTCATGTAAATGGGGAATCTTCTTCACAGACTAAAGTTAATTATGGAGTTCCACAAGGTTCTGTGCTAGGACCAATTTTATTCACTTTATACATGCTTCCCTTAGGCAGTATTATTAGACGGTATTGCTTAAATTTTCATTGTTACGCAGATGATACCCAGCTTTATCTATCCATGAAGCCCGAGGACACACACCAATTAGCTAAACTGCAGGATTGTCTTACAGACATAAAGACATGGATGACCTCTAATTTCCTGCTTTTAAACTCAGATAAAACTGAAGTTATTGTACTTGGCCCCACAAATCTTAGAAACATGGTGTCTAACCAGATCCTTACTCTGGATGGCATTACCCTGACCTCTAGTAATACTGTGAGAAATCTTGGAGTCATTTTTGATCAGGATATGTCATTCAAAGCGCATATTAAACAAATATGTAGGACTGCTTTTTTGCATTTACGCAATATCTCTAAAATTAGAAAGGTCTTGTCTCAGAGTGATGCTGAAAAACTAATTCATGCATTTATTTCCTCTAGGCTGGACTATTGTAATTCATTATTATCAGGTTGTCCTAAAAGTTCCATGAAAAGCCTTCAGTTAATTCAAAATGCTGCAGCTAGAGTACTGACGGGGACTAGAAGGAGAGAGCATATCTCACCCATATTGGCCTCTCTTCATTGGCTTCCTGTTAATTCTAGAATAGAATTTAAAATTCTTCTTCTTACTTATAAGGTTTTGAATAATCAGGTCCCATCTTATCTTAGGGACCTCATAGTACCATATCACCCCAATAGAGCGCTTCGCTCTCAGACTGCAGGCTTACTTGTAGTTCCTAGGGTTTGTAAGAGTAGAATGGGAGGCAGAGCCTTCAGCTTTCAGGCTCCTCTCCTGTGGAACCAGCTCCCAATTCAGATCAGGGAGACAGACACCCTCTCTACTTTTAAGATTAGGCTTAAAACTTTCCTTTTTGCTAAAGCTTATAGTTAGGGCTGGATCAGGTGACCCTGAACCATCCCTTAGTTATGCTGCTATAGACGTAGACTGCTGGGGGGTTCCCATAATGCACTGAGTGTGTCTTTCTCTTTTTGCTCTGTATGCACCACTCTGCATTTAATCATTAGTGATTGATCTCTGCTCCCCTCCACAGCATGTCTTTTTCCTGGTTCTCTCCCTCAGCCCCAACCAGTCCCAGCAGAAGACTGCCCCTCCCTGAGCCTGGTTCTGCTGGAGGTTTCTTCCTGTTAAAAGGGAGTTTTTCCTTCCCACTGTAGCCAAGTGCTTGCTCATAGGGGGTCGTTTTGACCGTTGGGGTTTTACATAATTATTGTATGGCCTTGCCTTACAATATAAAGTGCCTTGGGGCAACTGTTTGTTGTGATTTGGCGCTATATAAAAAATTGATTGATTGATTGACTTAGTGGGGAGGTGACATGTTCTGTTATTTTTATGTTCTTTTTTATGTGTTGTTTTAAAATTTTATTTTATATGTGTTTTATTTTTGTAAATTTGTGTTTTTACTGTTAAGCACTTTGGACACCAGTCGGTGCTGTAATTGATTGATTGATTGATTTAGTATCAGGTCTCTTTGGAGGATGCTCAGGTATCACTGGAATGACTGTGTGTCAAATGAATGGTTATTTAGTGTCAACTTTGACATTCTGGCGATGTGGCAAGTTTGTCTGGACATGAGTCAGCAGGCAAGTCCAGGGTCGAGGACAACCCCGGCTGGACAATGCAAAGGTGACATCTACATTTCACCAGACTGCAGCAGGCAGATGGTTATTTTTGAGAGGTGGGGAAGGACTAGTTGTCTGGCTGGGTGGTTGCCATCCAGCAATGTTTAGGAGTAATTAGGAGGTGATGGTCTAATGGTTAAGGTGTTGGGCTTGAGTCCAGAAGATCATGGGTTCAAATCCCCACCTGACTGGAAAATCACTAAGGGCCCTTGGGCAAGGCCTTTAATCCCCTAGTTGCTCCCGGTGTGTAGTGAGCACCTTGTATGGCAGCACCCTGACATCGGGGTGAATGTGAGGCATAATTGTAGATGGAAAAGCGCGATATAAATGCAGTCCATTTAATTAGTTACATGTAACGGAGTTACACAATAAATGACTAAACAAATGTAACTATTCTGTTACAGTTGCAAAATATGTCATTAAATTACAGTTATCCATCAAAATATTGATGATTACAAAGAGATAAAATTTGGATGTAATAAAAGTGCTGAACCTGTTAAATATTCATCATGTCTGTTGTGCTTTATCTTTGCAGTGGAGGAAAGGTGCATTTCTGAATAAACTGTCTTGCCAAAATGCACTGAGACAAATTGGATGGCCAATCCAATTTGTCTCATTTGTCTTTTTTGAATTTGCACCACTGGAGCAGCCTGTTGTCATCTAGCTCCATAGTCACAGGACCTCATGACTTTCTGAGCTTCCTTGGTGCCTAAAAATCCCATCTGCTGACTGTTATTGAAGACATGCTGCTCAGTTTGTAACAACAGGACTGATTGGTGCATTGTTGGTTGGGGGACAGAAAAGAGGGAGACAGCGATACAGGGAGGAGCCAACGTTCTCTGCAGGTGACCAGGTACAGTGCAGTGTGCCTTCACATTGAAGACAGAAATGACAGAACCAGTAACTTGCAGAAACCCAAGCGGGACAGACTGGGATCTTTATTTCAAGACCCCGGCATCCCTCATTGCCAGAATTAAAACTGTACAAAATACAGAAACTGAAGTTTCCAGTTTTCAGCAGACTGTGTTGAGGGCCTATGAGACAGCTTCTCCGCAGAAGACCTGGAAGCCTGGTAAGAAGCCATCATGGTGGACACCAGAGCTAACAGGACTCTGGCAAGAAGTCAGGGCCACGTGGCGCGAACATCTGCAAAGAGATGGGAGCAATATGTTGAGACTAAAAATAGTTACAATGCAGCCATTAAGAAAGCCAAAAGACTTTCCTGGAGAACCTTCTGTGGAGAAGTAGAGGGACAAAGTGTCTCCTCCAAACTGTACAGAATCATAGGGAAGGATCCAGTCAATCAACTGCAGTTTGTTTGTCCACCACAAGGCGTTCTGAACACCCAGGTGAATGTCCTAAAAAATCTGCTCCAGGTCCACCTCCCAGGGGCTACTGAGGAGCGTCCAATGGATGAGCCTCCTTGTGTCCCCACTGTGGAAGACTGGACTATAGGGGGTAAGATGGTTGATGAAACTAGAGTGGAACGGGCAATCAATTTGTTTGGCTCATACAAAATTAGTGCCATTGATAAGATTTTCCCTGCTCTTCCACAGAAGGGCTCGGATGTTCTAATCAATACTATAACTAAGATGTATCAGGCAGGTCGGGCTAATGGCTGTGTTCCAAAATCATGTAGACTAGCCTGGGTGATTTTTCTGCCCAAGCCGGGCAAACCTTCTTCTAAAGACGCTAAAGCATTTATCAGTCTCGAATCATTCCTTTTGATTGGTTCGGAGAGACTAATTGATAGATATGTCAGAGATGTTGTCCTTAAGAGGTCACCGCTCAATGTAAGGCAACATGCAGATCGAGCAGGGCTCTCCACAGAGACGGTCCTGTGTGACCTTGTTATGAGAACTGAGAGACATCTATCGACAGCACGGATTAGCTTGTTTTCTCGATATTCAGGGAGCGTTTGATAATGTATCAGCTGATTCTATCAAAGTAGCTCTGCAGTCCAAACATGTGAACAGCACCGTCACCAGATGGATTGTTGCTTCAATGTAGAAGGGCAACGGCTTCACTTGGTGACAGTCCAGGGACGATGTCAATGAAGTACGGGTGTCCTCAAGGAGGGGTCATGTCTTGTCTCTACTGGTTACTTGTTGTCTTCAGCCTTCTCACTGAGTGAAATAATCTCAGACTGTCCAATCAAAGATATGCAGACGATTTAGCGATCTTTATTGAGGAATTCTGTTTGAGGACTGTTTCAGAACTCGTGCAGAACGCTCTCAGGATAGTGGAGAAGTGGTGTGTGGCCAACCATTCTAGTTCTACCAAAATTGGGTGATATGGAGCAAGGACTGAGTCTGTTAAGTTCCTTGGTGTCTATTTAGATAACAACCTGAACTGGAAGAGACTCATAACTGAGAAATGTCATCAGGCAATTTTCAGTTTACCACAGTGGCGTCGTATTGTCGGACGAAGACAGGGAGTTAGTCCCAGTGTGATGAGATGGATCTACACTTCGGTGGTAAGACCCGTGCTGACTTATGCTGTGATAGTTTGGTGGTCCAGAATGGAGCACGGGGCTATGAGGGTTTTATGCTGAGTCATGTTCTAAGAGTTGCATGACTTTGCATCTCAGGTGCCCTCAGGACAACACAGACAGCAGCTTTAGAGGTCCTTCTGAACTCAGCCCCTCTGGACTTCCACACTGTTGGGGAGGCCGTCTCTATGTCAGTAAGGCTGCACCAGTTGGACAAGTGGTGAAGACAAGCAGATGGCAGTCAAACCTTAATCAGGGAAAGAATATCAGAAGATCTTCTGCTCATTACTTTCCCATGTGATCGGGTCGGAAAAAGAGATTCTTTTGTGAATAAACCTAGTGTGATAACAGGGAGCGAGTCATGGTCAGACTGGGCTCTGAACACAATCTCACCTAGAATCACCCATTTTACAGATGGATCATTGATCAGGGGGAGAGCTGGAGCTGGAGAGTTAATACAACACCACAGCCTGACACAGGAAAAGAGCTTTGCACTGGGCACATACATCACCGTCTCTCAGGCTGAGGTGTTTGCTGTCGTTCAGTGTGTGGAGCTCCTGATTAGCATCAATTTTAAGGATAAAAGAGTTTTAATTTACTCAGATAGTCAGGAGTTAAAGGGCCACTCTGCTCCTCAGCACTGGTGTGGGAGTGTGTCCAGGCCCTGAACACACCAGGACACACTCATGAGGTAGTTGTCGTATTCCAGGTAATGAGACAGCGGGCCGGCTCACAAAGTCTGGGAGCTCAACTAAATTTGTGGCTCCAGAGCCCGTTGTAGGAGAAGACCACAACTCCAGAACTGGATCAGGAAGCAGCACCACAAACGATGGCAGCGCTTGATTGACTGCAGGCAGGTAAGGAGCAGAAGGAGCAAACCTCAGGTTTTCCAGGGAGCTAGTTGTCCTGCCTAGAAGTACAATAAGTTCAGTGGTTTGACTCCCTCAGGTCACAACCTCTTGAACAGATACAGAATGGTAATGAGACTCTAACAGGTACAACATGAACACTACCTGCTACAGCCCCCACTATGCTTCATATTCCTGACTGGAGACGATGTCAGTGTCACAGCCTGAGGAAACTGGACAGTAGGTGGTTCCATCCTAGCCCTGGGTAGCAACAGCATTCTGGAAGAGGTCAATTTATGCATCTCAGTTGTTCCTTTTGCTATTTTTACTGGTGAAATGGTTTGTTGTAGGAGGTGGTCAGTTTGAGTCTCGTTGACCCGCTGAGCCTGGACGACCTCCAGTTAACCTGCAGCTATGTGAGCGAGTATGAGCACCTGCCACAGTGATGGTGGTGCATAGCTGATCTGGCTTTGGTCCAGGGTCCAAATGGTCACTCAGGGACACAGCCAGAGCTGTGGGCCAGAGGGGTGTTTCAGTCAACACCTTTCTGTTTAAGTGACAAACGCAGACAAGTTGATTGTCACAGACATGAAAATAGTTTTATAAGGACAATCAATTTAGGGTCCTTGTAATATTTCTTGCTACAAACTTCAGTGGCAGCTACAACAAAGTATCAGGTCTACAGCAGCAATCAGATGGAATGCACGCAGAAATGGTGACCCCATCCTGATCATGGAATGGTGGACTAACTCGTTACTCTTGCAAAAATATTAGAAGGGGCCTGGGAGTAACACCAGTCTAAGTGTGTTTTGTTGACTTGGAAAAGGCATACGACTGAGTCCCTTGGGGTGTCCTATGGAGGGTGTTGCAGTAGTATGGAGTATCGGAAGCGCTGAAACACGCAATCCGGGCTACATATGAACAAAGCAGGGCTTCCGATACGCCATACTACTGCAGCATAGTCTTGTTGAGTTCAGTGTCAGTTTGAAGCCATTTTGCACACTGAACAGGTGGGAGAGTTTACGCTCTGAACGAAGGAACAGGGAGGTCTGTTGATGAAGTTCTGGTACATTAGACAGGATCTGTGTGGAATACATCCATCCTGATATTTTCCTTTGACACGACTCATTTCTCACACTTCTTTCCCCTCAGTCCTCTTCTCACATTCTGCTCTTTCATCCCATCTTCATTTTAAGTCTCTCCATCAGACGGTCAGTGCCTCGTTATTGTGGCTTCACTTTGGTAAAGTACAAATTCAAATCACAAATTAACCCCCTTCCACAGATTCTTATGTTCACTTTAACTTCTGAGTCATTGCAGTCAGTAAGAATCAGAGACAACGTGTTTTTCTGGTCAACATAATTTCCCTTTATTAATATACATCCAGGCCTGAAAAAGGTTGGACGATGAAAGCATTTACCAGTTTATAATGTCATTCCTTCTCACAATACGTCAAACATTTTGACGATATTTAGTGATGAAGTGTTTCAGGTGTTTTTTTGTCCCATTCTTCCTGCAAACATTAGGATGTGCAACAGGGTTGTTGTTGTTACTGTTGTGGCAGTATTTTTTATTTCTAAATTCTCCACATATTCTTAACTGTAGGCCGGCCATTCCAGTATCTGTACTCTCTGCTTCTGCTTCCTTTTTAATGTGTGCAGAATGTGGTTTTGCATCGTCTTGTTGAAAATGCATGCCTGTCCCTAGAAAGAATGTCATAAAGGCAGCATATGTTGCTCTTAAATCTCAGTGTACTTTCCTGCATCGATGCTGCCATCACAGAGTGTAAAGGACCTTTGACAAGGTCACTGACAACCTCACACCAAGACAGAACATGGCTTTTGAATGGGTTTCTGATAACAGTCTAGATGGTCCCTTTTGTCTTTGGTCAGGAACATCAGATGTCCATTTCTTACAAAAAAAAAAAAAAAGATTTGGAATACTGATTCATCTAACCACAATGAACGTTTCCACTGTGTGATGGTCCAATCCCGATGCCTCTGAGCCCAGAGAAGTCAGTGCACTTCTGGACAAGGTTAAGGACCCCTTCACACATGACATGACTTAAGCCGACTAGCGCATGAAGGAGGAATTGCATGCCATTCATGGAAAATCAGAGCTGCCTCCGCCTCGTACACGTGTGGGTGTGTCGCACCCCCCTCCCCCCAAAATACATGTGCCGTATGCGCGTTTCGCGCCCCTCCGCTCCCCCTACACATGTGGCATGGGGGGGGGGGGGTGCACACTTGCATAAAATGCATAAAAGATCACATGGGGGCTGGACAGCCAAGTCTGAGTGCACACAGCACAGCGAGTTGACTGTCAGCTGATCCCAGCACAGTGACAGCTGGATGACGGCTCAGTGCACACAACGTGTCACATAAAAAACAAGGACACCACAGCCAGGACAGGTATATTAACAAGTATCACACTTCCTACATACACAATTACATAATTACAGTGGTAAAGTTTCTGTCTGGCAATCAGAGCTTTTGCAAATTGCAGGTTTGAATCCTTTGGGTAGCATGTATTTTTTTCTACAACAGCTGCGCGATGTATTTCTACATGCTACAGCTGCTCACACTGTGTTCCTGCTGCGATGGCTTCATGCACACTCATGCAAGAAACCGTCACAGAGGCTGTGTCCCTCCCGACATCAGCTACTTATTCGTGCTATGAGTGAATGGGGCCCTAACACAAGGCTTCTTCTCTGCACAGTAATGTTTGTGACATTTGTGAATGTAACTCTGTATTGTAGTGCCTCACAACGTTTCCCCAAAGTAATGCCTTGTCCATGTAGTTATATCAGCTATTGATGAATAACTGTTCTTGATGCAGTGCAGTCTGAGGGATTGGAAATCACAGGTGTTCAGCTTCAGCTTGCATCCTTTACACACTGAGATTTAATTCCCCCGGAATCCTTGAATTGTTTAATGATATTCTTCACTGCAGAGAAATGTGCAAATCCTTTCTAAACATTCTTTGAGGAACACCATTTTTTAAAAAACAGTTCAACAACTTTCTTGCACATCTGTTGACAAACTTGACATGTTATGACCAATTTTGCTCCTCAAAAAAACTTGTCTTTTCATGGATACTGCTTTTGGTTCCAAATCATGTCACTGCTGTGACAATAAATGTCAATTCTGTGATACAAGAAAGTCTAGCAGGTCAACACTATCACTGCATACAGATACATTTCTGATTCCTGAGTCCTGACAATAATGTGCTGTACCAGTGCATGCTTCCAGACCTGACCTTCTGTAGGCCAAACAGGTCTGCAGAAGTCTACAATGTAGGGGAAGGTGAGAAATGAAATTTTGATTCCTTGTATGTCTAGTACATGTGAAGAATTGTCAATAAAGCCGACTTTGACTTTGACAATGCTTTCTGATAAGAGAATGTCAGTCTTAGCAACAAACATAACATATCCAGCAGTGAAATAGTTGAAATTAGTATGCAAAAGTTTGTCACACTATCCTTGCTGCACTACCCTCACATACGTCTCTGCCACTCCAGACTTCCTCATACAAAACCACAACTCTTCTCTTGGCACCCTATCATAAGCTTTCTCTAAATCCACAAACACACAATGTAACTTCTTCTGGCCTTCTCTATATGTCAGTATTCTCAGAGCAAACATTGCATCTGTAGTGCTCTTTCGCTGCATGAAACCATATTGCTGCTCACAGATCTTCACCTGTTTTCTAAGCCGTGCTTCTACTACTCTTTCCCATAACTTCATGCTGTGGCTGATCAACTTTATGCCTCTGTAGTTACTGCAGCTCTGCACATCACCCTTGTTCTTAAAAATAGGAACCAGCACACTTCTCCACTCCTCAGGTATCCTCTCACTTTACACTTCACACATGATTTTATTAAACAGTCTGGTTAGAAACTCCACTGCCATCTCTCCAAGACATTTCCATGCCTCCACTGGAATGTCATCTGGACCAACTGCCTTTCCACTCTTCATAGCTGCCTTCACTTCATCCTTCTAATCCATTGCACTTTCTGATTTACTCTCTCCACATCATCCAACTTTTTCTCTCTCTCATTTTCTTCATTCCTTAGCTCCTCAAAATATTCCCTCCACATTATCAACACACTCTCCATGCTTGTCAGCACATTACCATGTGCACCTTTTACCACCCTAACCTGCAGCAGATCCTTTACAGCTCAGTCCTATTGTCTTGTCAATCAGTACTAGTCCTTTTCGCCTTCCTTACTATTCAACGTCTTGTACAGCTCACTAAATGCATTTTCCTTAGATTTTGCCACTTCTCTTTTCACCTTATGTCACTTGTACTTCTGTCTACTTTCTTCATCTCTCCGACTACCCCAATTCTTTTTTTGCCAACCTCTTTCTCCTTATGCTTTCCTGTACATCTTCATTCCACTGAGTCTCCTTGTCTTCCTTCCACTGTACAGATGTCTCACCCAGTCCCTTCCTGTCTGTCTCCCTCTCCACAGCTGCTGTACTTTTCCAGTTGTCCAACACTGCTTCCCCTCCATTCAGTGCCTCTCTCACCTGCTCACTGAATTTCCCATAACAGTCTTCCTCCTTCAGCTTACACCATCTGATCCTTTGTTGAGCTCTTACTGTTTTCTTCACATCTAAAGTCATCCTATAAACCACAATCATATGCTGTCTAGCTACACTCTCCTGCCACCACGTTACAGTCTCCCAATTTCTTTCACTTTGCATTTCCTACACGAATGTAGTCCACCTGTGTGCACCTTCCTCCACTCTTATGTCACCATGTGCTCCTCCCTTTTCTTAAAGTAGTTTTCACCACAGATATTTCCATCCTTTTTGCAAAATCAACTACCATCTGTCCTTCCACATTCCTATCCTTGATACCATATCTACCCATTACTTCCTCATCTCCTCTGTTCCCTTCACCAACATGCCCATTGAAGTCTGCTCCTATCACCACTTTTTCATGCTTGGTTCACTCTCCACCACCTCATCTAACACCCTCCAGAAATCTTCTTTCTCCTTCATCTCACAACCTACCTGTGGGGCATATGCACTGATGATATTCATCATCACCTCTTCAATTTCCAACTTCACACTCATCACCCTGTCAGACACTCGCTTAACCTCCAGCACACTCTTAACATACTATTCCTTTAAAATGACCCTAACACCATTTCTCTTCCTGTCCTCACCATGATACTACAACTTGAACCCTCTGCCGATGCTCCTGCTCTTACTTCCCTTCCATTTGGTCTCTTGCACACACAGTATGTCTGCCTTTCTCCTCTCCATATCAGCCAGCTCTCTCCCTTTACCAGTCATACTGCCAACATTCAAAGTCCCGAGAAGGCACATTTCCCTTCTCTTCTTCATCCAGCAGTAGCCCAATTTCCGCTGGCACCCTGTTGGGCAATGGTACCTGTGGCGTCAGGATTTGGACTTTTGTATAATGTTTGTTCTGTTTTATTCTGTTTAGTTTGGGTTGATTGTTTTGTCACAGTGTGTGATTTCTCTTGCTGAGATTTTCCTGCTTGGGCTTGGTCTTTCCCCATCTCTCTTTTCTGTCTCTCTTTGTGCTTGGTGGTGGGCGTTGCACACTGTTTGAGCCACACCCTGTTCTGCAGTTTTCACACACCCTTGTTTCTAAACTGTAGCTCATCACCAGAGTGTATATAAGCTTCACTGGTTGCACTAGTTCTCCACCAGATCATTATGCTTCATGCCTTCACTTACAGCTCTGTTCTTGTGTTTTCCTAGTCCTGCTTGCCACGTTATGTTTTTTGATCACCTGCCTGTTTTTTCGACCATGCCTTATCACCTGATGTATCTGACGCACCTGATGTATCTTTTTGTGTACCGGACCCTGCTAAGTTTTACCGTAAACAATTTTAAAAACCAGAGCTGCTTCGTTGAGTTCTGCACTTGTGTCCAGACTTCTCTGTCCACCAAACCTGATAGAACGATCTGGCCAACAATGGACTCAGCAGACTCAAATGCATTCCAGCTGGCGGTATGCCATCATAGCCGCCAGCTAATGCAGCAAGAAGACCACCTTACATCATTAAGATCTGGATTCCGTGACCTTGCTCAACAGGAAGACTCATTCATGTCTTCTGTGAGCTCACAGATGGAGCAACATTTTGTCAAGCTGACTATTCAGGCTTCGACTGACTCGGTCAGTGACTATGACTATGACTACCAGTCATCCACTTCTGGGACAGATTGCAACCCCACTAGCATCTGCAGCTGAATCAGTTTTTTGTAACCAGCTGTCACGAACCCGAGCGTTTCTCAGGTGAGTCCGGAGACGACAAGCCATTTATCACCCAGTGTGAACTGCATTTCAAGTTAATGTCATCAATGTTTCCATCTGCAAGGATGATGATAGGATTCATGATAACTCACCTTACCAGCTGGGCTGCAGAGTGGGCAATGACTGAGTGGAGAAGGCAGCCCTCCTCATGTGTCTCTCTCCAAGCATTCAAGACAGCACTCCTGCAAGTATTTCAACACACATCGCTGGGATGTGAAGCAGCAGGATCTCTGATGAGGCTCAAACAGGGAAAGAGACGAGTTGCCGACTACACAATTGACTTCCGTATCTTGCCATCCAAGAGTGAGTGGAACCCAGCTGTCCTCCAGGATGTCTTCTTCCAGGGCCTGGCCATCCATATCAAGAGTCAGCTCATTGCCGTTGACCTCGCCGAGGATCTCGATGAGCTCATCATTCTAGCCATCCGTTCCAACCATCTGATGGCGGACTGACCTAGATGAGAGCCCCACCTCTCAGCTCAGTCTTCTGCCATGCCGCCTGCATGAGCGATCATCCCGAATCATCTCAGTTCCAGCTCACTTCACAGCACCACCAATGAACCCATGCAGTTGGGTGGTACCCGTTTATCTACAGAGGAACGCCAGCACGATAGGGACGAGGGTCTGTTTTTACTGTGGGCAGGCAGGGCATGTGATCTCAGATTGCCTGGTCAGGGGTGCCCCTGCATGTTCAAAACCGGTACTATGGGTGAGTCAACGCTCCATTACTTCCTTGTCACCTCAGAATGTGATCTCAGCTAAGCTAATCACTGAGCACTCGTCTGAATTTGTTCTGGTATTTACTGACTCAGGTTTGATGCTAATTTACTGCCGTCTTCTCTCACCAGATCCCTGCACCTTAAGGTGTATCGCCTCTCGTGCCCTCTAGTGGTGCACACAGAGGATGGCCATGGACTTGGTCAAATTGCCCATCGTACTCAATCAGTCCGGATAATAATACCTGAGACAATTAGTTTTCATGTATTTGATAAAATGACTCTAAATAGCAGATAAGTAGATAAATAGCAGATTAGTTCCTGGGGACCCGCCTGTGTGGGACGTTGTCTGCCAAGTGCTGCTGTTAAAATTCTGGTTTCTAATCCTGACCTCTCTGAAGTCCCGCAATGCTACCACAACCTAGCAAAGGTCTTTAGCAAAGTTAAGGCTAAATCTTTACCACTGCATTGCTCTTCCAATTGTTCCATCAAGCTACTGCCGGGAACTTGTCCTCCCTGGGGCAAATTATTCTCTCTGTAGACAACTGAATGTGTTGCAATGAATGAATGAACAGTCATTAGAGGCTGGTTTGATTTGACCCCACATCATCGCCCGCCGGGACGGGGTTCTTCTTCATAGAGAAGGAAGACAAAACCCTCAGTCCGTGCATTGATTACCATGGCCTCAATGACATTACCATTAAGAACTGGTACCTGCTGCCTCTCACAGCCACCACGTTTGAGTTGCTCGAGAGCACCACAATTTTCACAAAATTGGATCTTTGTAACACTTGTCCTTTGGTGCGCATTAAACAGAGAAAACTGCCTTCAATACTCTGACTGGTCATTATGAGTATCTAGGCATGCCATTTGAGCTAACCAACGCATCTGCAGCATTTCAAAATCTGGTTGACGTCCTGCGTTGTTCATTTATCTGGACGCTATTCTGATTTTCTCTCCAGATGAGGAAACACATAAGCGACACTTTCACACAGACGTGGAGACTCTGTTACAAAAGCACTTGTTTGTCAACGCTGAAAAATGTAAATTTCATAGATCTACAATATCTTAGGATTTGTGATCGCTCAGGGTGAAATTTGGATGGACCCAGAGAAGGTTGCAGCAGTTCGAGATTGGGTGGTCCCTAAGAACCAGAAGGAGTTACAAAGATTTTTAGGTTTTGCAAACTTTTACCAAACTTCAGTACCATGGCCGCCATTCTGCATAACATCACCTCATCCCTAAGGCCGTTTCACTGGACACCAGAATGTGACGAGGTGTTCCGGGTCCTAAAAGATCACCTTACTACGGCCCCCGTCCTGCTCCTTCCTGAACCCACCCGACAGTTCCTGGTCAAAGTTGATGCTTTCAACTTAGACGTCGGAGCAATCTTGTCTCAAATTAATCTTACTAATAATATGTTACATCCCTGTGCCTATCTCTCTAAGCAGTTGTCTGCCGTTGAGTGTAACATTTACGACTGGGAATGTTGGCGGTGAAAGTCGCCTTGGAGGAGTGGCACCATTGGTTTGAGAGGGCACAAGAGCCATTTTTAGTTTGGACTGATCATAAAAACTTAGAGTACCTTCTCACAGCTAAGCGTCTAAATGCCAGACAGGCCCACTGGGCCATTTTCTTCAGTCAGTTTAATTTCGTTCTTTCCTACCGTCCTGGTTCTAAAACAGTAAACCTGATGCGCTTTCCCAGCAGAGTGATCCTTCTTATATAACATCTGAATCTAGCACTATTCTCCCTGCATCTTGCTTTGTGTCCGCTATTACATGGGATATTGGGTCTAAGGTCAGGTCAGCGGGTGTTGTTTATATGTTCCTGATGCACTGAGGGGCAAAGTCATTCAATGGGGGCATGATAGTACAAATTATTCAAGAAAGGTTTTGGTGGCCACGTATGCTGAAAGATGTTACCGACTATGTTCAGGCATATCAAGTATGCGCTATGCATAAATCATCCACCAGCTCACTTGCTGGCGAACTTCTTCCGTTGCCAATTCCTACGCGACCCTGGTCAGACATATCTATTAACTTTGTGACTGGTCTTCCACCCAAGAAGGGGAATACTGTTATTCTGTCTGTTGTAGATAGATGGTCAAAAATGGTGCATTTTGTACCCCTACCTAAACTACCTACTGCTAAAGAAACTGCTGAAGCTTTGTTGTTTAACATTTTCAAATTACGCTGGTTCCCTCAGGACATTGTTTCAGAAGGCAGACCTCAGTTTATTTGTTATTTCTGGAGAGAATTCTGTCAGCTGCTGGGCTCTCTTCCAGCCTCACCTCTGGATACCACCCGCAAGCCACCAGACAGACAGAAAGGGTTCATCTGGAGCTTGACAAGAGCCTCTGTATTCTCGCCGCCCAGCACCTAGACACGTGGGCTTCTCAACGGGTTTGGATTCTCCTCTTGCTTGCCTTTACTGGTGGTTGGCTCTCACTGCGGTATTGTATCACTTCCTGTTCCGGAGCACAGCGGTGTTTTTCTGTATCTGTTAGCTGTTTAATCTGCGCAGTTAGATTGATCTACTTATCTAGATAACGATTTGTTTCACAGTGTAATCTTCACGTGCCTTAACTAAAGCACTCCTTCTGCTGAATCACCTCTAAATTATTTACACATTATTCACTTTGTGTGTTTTTAGGAATCCGCTAGCTTAGCGCAGCTACTAGCTCTTAGACGGTTTAGCATGGAGGCTTCTCCTGTCTCTCCCGCACTTTTCTGCTCTGGGTGTGAAATGTTTAGTTATTCCTCGGCCTCCTTTAGCAGTAATGGTACTTTTAATAAGTGTAGCTTATTCGTAGCTTTGGATGCCAGGCTGGGCGAATTGGAGACTCGGCTCCGCACCGTGGAAAATTCTACAGTTAGCCAGGCCCCTGTACTCGGTGCGGACCAAGGTAGCTTAGCCACTGTTAGTTTCCCTCTGGCAGATCCCGAGCAGCCAGGAAAGCAGGCTGACTGGGTGACTGTGAGGAGGAAGCATAGTTCTAAACAGAAGCCCCGTGTACACCGCCAACCCGTTCACATTTCTAACCGTTTTTCCCCACTCGGCGACACACCCGCCGAGGATCAAACTCTGGTTACTGGCGACTCTGTTTTGAGAAATGTGAAGTTAGCGACACCAGCAACCATAGTCAAATGTCTTCCGGGGGCCAGAGCAGGCGACATTGAAGGAAATTTGAAACTGCTGGCTAAGGCTAAGCGTAAATTTGGTAAGATTGTAATTCACGTCGGCAGTAATGACACCCGGTTACGCCAATCGGAGGTCACTAAAATTAACATTGATTCGATGTGTAACTTTGCAAAAACAATGTCGGACTCTGTAGTTTTCTCTGGGCCCCTCCCCAATCGGACCGGGAGTGACATGTTTAGCCGCATGTTCTCCTTGAATTGCTGGCTGTCTGAGTGGTGTCCAAAAAATGAGGTGGGCTTCATAGATAATTGGGAAAGCTTCTGGGGAAAACCTGGTCTTGTTAGGAGAGACGGCATCAATCCCACTTTGGATGTAGCAGCTCTCATTTCTAGAAATCTGGCCAATTTTATTAAACCCTCCAAACCGTGACTATCCAGCGTTGGGACCAGGAAGCAGAGTTGTAGTCTTACACACCTCTCTGCAGCTTCTCTCCCCCTGCCATCCCCCCAATACCCCATCCCCGTAGAGACGGTGTCTGCTCCCAGACCACCAATAACCAGCAAAAATCTATTTAAGCATAAAAATTCAAAAAGAAAAAATAATATAGCACCTTCAACTGCACCATAGACTAAAACAGTTAAATGTGGTCAATTAAACATTAGGTCTCTCTCTTCTAAGTCCCTGTTAGTAAATTATATAATAATTGATCAACATATTGATTTATTCTGCCTTACAGAAACCTGGTTACAGCAGGATGAATATGTTAGTTTAAATGAGTCAACACCCCCGAGTCACACTAACTGCCAGAATGCTCATAGCACGGGCCGAGGCGGAGGATTAGCAGCAATCTTCCATTCCAGCTTATTAATTAATCAAAAACCCAGACAGAGCTTTAATTCATTTGAAAGCTTGACTCTTAGTCTTGTCCATCCAAATTGGAAGTCCCAAAAACCAGTTTTATTTGTTATTATCTATCGTCCACCTGGTCGTTACTGTGAGTTTCTCTGTGAATATTCAGACCTTTTGTCTGACTTAGTGCTTAGCTCAGATAAGATAATTATAGTGGGCGATTTTAACATCCACACAGATGCTGAGAATGACAGCCTCAACACTGCATTTAATCTATTATTAGACTCAACTGGCTTTGCTCAAAATGTAAATGAGTCCACCCACCACTTTAATCATATCTTAGATCTTGTTCTGACTTATGATATAGAAATTGAAGACTTAACAGTATTCCCTGAAAACTCCCTTCTGTCTAATCATTTCTTAATAACATTTACATTTACTCTGATGGACTACCCAGCAGTGGGGAATAAGTTTCATTACACTAGAAGTCTTTCAGAAAGCGCTGTAACTAGGTTTAAGGATATGATTCCTTCTTTATGTTCTCTAATGCCATATTCCAACACAGTGCAGAGTAGCTACCTAAACTCTGTAAGTGAGATAGAGTATCTCGTCAATAGTTTTACATCCTCATTGAAGACAACTTTGGATGCTGTAGCTCCTCTGAAAAAGAGAGCTTTAAATCAGAAGTGCCTGACTCCGTGGTATAACTCACAAACTCACAGCTTAAAGCAGATAACCCGTAAGTTGGAGAGGAAATGGCGTCTCACTAATTTAGAAGATCTTCACTTAGCCTGGAAAAAGAGTCTGTTGCTCTATAAAAAAGCCCTCCGTAAAGCTAGGACATCTTTCTACTCATCACTAATTGAAGAAAATAAGAACAACCCCAGGTTTCTTTTCAGCACTGTAGCCAGGCTGACAAAGAGTCAGAGCTCTATTGAGCCGAGTATTCCTTTAACTTTAACTAGTAATGACTTCATGACTTTCTTTGCTAATAAAATTTTAACTATTAGAGAAAAAATTACTCATAACCATCCCAAAGACGTATCGTTCTCTTTGGCTGCTTTCAGTGATGCCGGTATTTGGTTAGACTCTTTCTCTCCGATTGTTCTGTCTGAGTTATTTTCATTAGTTACTTCATCCAAACCATCAACATGTCTATTAGACCCCATTCCTACCAGGCTGCTCAACGAAGCCCTACCATTATTTAATGCTTCAATCTTAAATATGATCAATCTATCTTTATTAGTTGGCTATGTACCACAGGCTTTTAAGGTGGCAGTAATTAAACCATTACTTAAAAAGCCATCACTTGACCCAGCTATCTTAGCTAATTATAGGCCAATCTCCAACCTTCCTTTTCTCTCAAAAATTCTTGAAAGGGTAGTTGTAAAACAGCTAACTGATCATCTGCAGAGGAATGGTCTATTTGAAGAGTTTCAATCAGGTTTTAGAATTCATCATAGCACAGAAACAGCATTAGTGAAGGTTACAAATGATCTTCTTATGGCCTCAGACAGTGGACTCATCTCTTTGCTTGTTCTGTTAGACCTCAGTGCTGCTTTTGATACTGTTGACCATAAAATTTTATTACAGAGATTAGAGCATGCCATAGGTATTAAAGGCACTGCGCTGCGGTGGTTTGAATCATATTTATCTAATAGATTACAATTTGTTCATGTAAATGGGGAATCTTCTTCACAGTCTAAGGTTAATTATGGAGTTCCACAAGGTTCTGTGCTAGGACCAATTTTATTCACTTTATACATGCTTCCCTTAGGCAGTATTATTAGACGGCATTGCTTAAATTTTCATTGTTACGCAGATGATACCCAGCTTTATCTATCCATGAAGCCAGAGGACACACACTAATTAGCTAAACTGCAGGATTGTCTTACAGACATAAAGACATGGATGACCTCTAATTTCCTGCTTTTAAACTCAGATAAAACTGAAGTTATTGTACTTGGCCCCACAAATCTTAGAAACATTACCCTGACCTCTAGTAATACTGTGAGAAATCTTGGAGTCATTTTTGATCAGGATATGTCATTCAATGCGCATATTAAACAAATATGTAGGACTGCTTTTTTGCATTTACGCAATATCTCTAAAATTAGAAAGGTCTTGTCTCAGAGTGATGCTGAAAAACTAATTCATGCATTTATTTCTTCTAGGCTGGACTATTGTAATTCATTATTATCAGGTTGTCCTAAACGTTCCCTGAAAAGCCTTCAGTTAATTCAAAATGCTGCAGCTAGAGTACTGACAGGGACTAGAAGGAGAGAGCATATCTCACCCATGTTGGCCTCTCTTCATTGGCTTCCTGTTAATTCTAGAATAGAATTTAAAATTCTTCTTCTTACTTATAAGGTTTTGAATAATCAGGTCCCATCTTATCTTAGGGACCTCATAGTACCATATCACCCCAATAGAGTGCTTCGCTCTCAGACTGCAGGCTTACTTGTAGTTCCTAGGGTTTGTAAGAGTAGAATGGGAGGCAGAGCCTTCAGCTTTCAGGCTCCTCTCCTGTGGAACCAGCTCCCAATTCAGATCAGGGAGACAGACACCCTCTCTACTTTTAAGATTAGGCTTAAAACTTTCCTTTTTGCTAAAGCTTATAGTTAGGGCTGGATCAGGTGGCCCTGAACCATCCCTTAGTTATGCTGCTTTAGACGTAGACTGCTGGGGGGTTCCCATGATGCACTGTTTCTTTCTCTTTTTGCTCTGTATGCACCACTCTGCATTTAATCATTAGTGATTGATCTCTGCTCCCCTCCACAGCATGTCTTTTTCCTGGTTCTCTCCCTCAGCCCCAACCAGTCCCAGCAGAAGACTGCCCCTCCCTGAGCCTGGTTCTGCTGGAGGTTTCTTCCTGTTAAAAGGGAGTTTTTCTTTCCCACTGTCGCCAAATGCTTGCTCACAGGGGGTCGTTTTGACCGTTGGGGTTTTTATGTAATTATTGTATGGCCTTGCCTTACAATATAAAGCGCCTTGGGGCAACTGTTTGTTGTGATTTGGCGCTATATAAATAAAATTGATTGAAATTGACTGATTGATTGAACTGGCTCATAATTGCCGTCTGTCATCTTCCAATGGTTTCTCCCCATTTCATGTAGTACATGACTTTCAACCCCCTCTGTTTCCTCCAACAGGCCTGGACTCACATGTGCCCTCAGCATTAGCTCTTATACGTCGCTGCTGACGAACCTGGGAGTAGGCTTGTTGGGCTCTCCAGCGTGCTTCAGCCACCTATAAGAAGAGATCCATGGCACTGTTTTACACCCCTGGCCAGAAGGTCTGGCTTTCCACGCCTCATCTGCCAATTAGAGGACTGCCAAGGAAACTCCCTCCCAGGTTCTTTGGTCCATTCCCCATCTACAAGATTAATAATCCCGTCTCTGTATGTTTGCAACTCCCAAGGCCTATGAGAATTCACCCCACGTTCCATGTCAGCCCTGTGAAACCTGTACACCCCAGCTGTTTGTCTTATTTCCACCACTTGCATCTGTAACCTTGTTCTTTCAGTCATTACCCAAAGTTCATGACCACAGATAACGACAGGAGCGGAAATTGAGAGTATTACTTTCATTAAAACACATCATGGAAACAAACAAAATAAAATAATTCCAAACTAAAAACAAAAGTTGCATCAAAAAGCCAAATTTATTTAAAATGCAACTTTGACATAATTTACACAAAGCACTTGCAGTTACCAATCAGGAAATATCTGCCAGATACTGTACAGTTCAGACCTGAATGAGGTCTTGAAGGTGGATTCCAGTCGTCCACCAGGTGGCAAGAGTCCTGACAAAATGCTGCTCAGTAGGCGTGTGAATCTCATCACCGACAATGATTCCATACGCATCTCGATACACTACATATAGCAATACATGACGATATGATTCACCCCTGTTCCCGATTCGATGTGATTTGGTGGCAGTTCAATTCCTCACAATATGATATGATTCAACATGATGCAAAGAAATTAGACCAAAAATTAAAATAGAAAATAAGAAGCTGCAATTGAGTGTGGTACTATGGGATTCTTCTTCTTCTTCCACTAGAGGCTGAGGATTTGTTTTACTCCTCATAAGCAGCAAATTTACCAGATTCAACGTTAAAGAACAGGAATTGGTTCCCTCATATGTGAAACCTGTTTGATCACAGTGTCAGAACTTAAACAGTAAACAGGAAGACAACATCACATGACTAACTTTAAGTCACTCACTGACAGAGTACCGCCTTGGCAAAAGTAATTTGAGAAACTTTTCTCACCAGTTTTGCCGGAGCTCAGTTTACAGTGTGCGGTCGTGTCGATACCATTTAACAGCACAGCATTCTTTACAAACGACCTGCGCCTTGTCAAGTTTCCCATCTGTTTAAAAAAAAGCCAAAATATTTACAAACAGCTGATTTAAATGTTTTAGGTGCATCAAAAATCTCTTCCGCCTGCTTGCAGCTGTTCTTGTTGTGGTAGCAATGTGCGTTCCGGCTTCTGTCCATGTTGAAAACACAATGCGGAACAGTGATGGTGCATTCAATGTGCTTCTGTGGGGGGGGCAAGCACACAGCGAGCGATGCATCACGATTTCACCTGTCAGTTGAACCAATGCACACTAAAATGAATCGAGCACTCATCGCGCTTGTTTATATTTAGATACCGATTTGTATCGATTAATCTCCACATGCCCACTGCTCACAGATGGAGGTGTTGCTCTTGGCTTTCCAGGTTGATGCCAACATCTCTGGATTCATGAAGACCTGCAAACACCGATTTATCAGTGCTGCCACTGACTGTCAAACAAGTGGGAAAGATCATAGACTCTTGAACTGGAACTCAGTTGGGATCATCATCATAATCAGTAGACAGGGAACAGCCCCACAGGTTGTCCATGTATCCATAGCAGACCCCAGACCGCTACAGTCTCTCTGCTTCCCTCAGCGTCTAATGAAGTTCCAGTCAATCCACATGATCAGCTTGTCCTGACATCAATAGCAGCCACGGCTCTCAAAACATCACAGCAATGGACACTCAGAGACAGTATACTGACAGAAGGACCCAAGAAGTTCTGTTTATGCTGAAGCTGCCACTGTGCTGCACCACTTCTTGAAGAGCCCTGGAACCTGTGACTGCAGTGCCACTGACTCAAACTAAGGATGTAAAAGAGCCAACTAGTCCTACAAGCAGCTTCTGTGTTCTTGTCTTATATGTGAGGAGCTGCAGGCGGATCAATGTCAGGGAGAGCCGGGGTCCCAAAGAGAGCCAGGTGCTGCCATCCAGTTGGTTTTCATGAAGATCCAGCTGCATGATGGCTACAGGACAGATAGGCAACGTCCACCAATGTCAGGCTCAAACCTGGAACTTCACATAGTTCTTAACACAGGGACTATTTTCTCACAGACAGGAGCGACCTATAGACTGGTGCAGTGTTGATATAAACCGGTATGTTACAGAAAGAAAAAAAAAGTACACTGCAGGGGCTGTAATTTGTTCATACATTTTGTACTACTTCAGGTGATAATTTTTTATAAAGGTCAGCTGATAGCTCGACGTCCTTGCTGTTTTGTGCGTGCAGGATATTCATAACTCCTTAAACACCTGCCCAACTAACTCACATGGACTAATGTTCTGAACTAAATTTTGCAAAAAGGATTCCTCGTCACAGGTGAGCGGCGCCCTCACGGGGTTGACTCCAAGCAACGTTTTAACGAGTCAAGGTTCTAAAAAACAACAGCAACTGAGCACACAACCTGACTTTACAGTTTTCACAAACACACTGAGTCCATGTGAAATACTTTGTGTTGGAAAGGAAATGAAGCCTGTTTTTTTGTTTAACATTTCTAAGATACATGAACATTCTGTCCCAGGTGACAGATGGAACAAATGTCTTTAGCTGATGTGATATCGTCTATCTTGCCAACTTGGACCAGACCTGGGCCGGGTGGAACGGGTTAACACATGTGGGGTCTATGTCTAGGGTGCGATGCACGTGAGTCATCAGGCCTAGATGGTGCAGATTAATATCCTCTGACTGAACACAAAGTGGACTATTAGGGACAAGGCTATGGCACACAGGACTCAACAAATCACACAGTGAATCAGTCGTTTTTGCTTCGTAATGTCACAGTGAAGTCGGACACACTGACAGACTCGGACACACACTAAGATGAGTCACACTGTGGCCACGTCACTGGTAACAGAGTCATCATTCGACAGCACACCAAACAGTTCTCTGGAATACGCATCCACCACACTGCTGTCCACTAATGTCTTCAGTCTTGGTGTGAAGCTGATGTGTTTTATTTAAATTAACAACAAAAAAAAAAGTTTCAACATTTCCTCCCATTTAGTGTTTAACAGGAAACATGAAAAATGTGCCATAATGCAACGTGAAGTTGTGTGCTGCAGTGGGACCTGATTTCTGCCGTGTCCATGTGGACTGAAAGGACACGACTGTGTAGCAGCTTGATGTCTGTTCTCACAGGAGGTAAAACAGAGTAATGATGACAAAGTTCTGCTGCTGTTTATTGCTGACAATCCTTCAGTTATTGGGAAAAGTAAAACCCTCTATGTTCCCTCTGACATGTTCCTCAAAGCCTGTGTTCATGCGAGCTGCCTTGGTGAGTTACAGCAGAAACAAGAAAAGACGTAAATATCACACTTTAGTCAAACACTCACAGAGCAAACGTCGCTTTTCATAGAGGCGGAAAAGGAAAGATTTCAAAAATGCTGTACCTTTGCTTTTAGCTAGAAGAGCAGCAGCAGTTTGCAGAGAGAAGTTGTCCACATCAACAGAGCACAGACAGACAAAAGACAAGAAAACCTTTGAGTCCAAAGTCCAGCAGAAACACTCACAGTGCAGGTACGAGCACATGCGGGAGGCCAGATACTCGTGCACAGCAGCAACATGCAGCACTCCTGAACAAAACAACCAGTCACACCAAGCAAGCACGCACGGCACGAGAACGCCAGTGTTCAGCAAAACGTCAGCATGGTGATGTCACGTGGTTTATGGAGCTCCACGAGTTAACGTTAGCATTGCACAGTGACACAGAGATCAGGCCTGCAGGCTGTGCACAAACCCAGGAGACAGTCATTTGATTCCAGATTTAGAAAACTTCAGTGTTCGTCACGTCAAAGCGAGCGGCTTCCAAACGGAGCAGCTCCACTGTAACGTCGGACTGACTCCAAAATAAAACATCTCCTACAATAAGTTACAGAAACCAACCTTCTGTCCAGGGACTTGTGTGGTCCTTAAGACCCTCAGTGGAACCCGATCTCACGCAAACTGGAGGTCTTGTGAGATTCACTCATTCCAGATGATCAAATTTGATGAAAATCTGATCAACTTCATCCAAATATAACAAAGTCTGACTGACCGCTGTTCACCTTCTGGGATTCCAGCCGGTGAGGGCGGCTACTGGTGGTGTGATTGGCACCATTGACGTGCAGCAAAAAGCACCGATGCATGCAGACAAACAGAATGAAGAGACAACAGGCACGTCCTCTTCCACTGTGTCAGTGAACCAGCAGAGTGTGTGTTCACCTGCTGATCAAAGACCTCAGACAAGGTGGACCTTCTGCTCTGTAATTCACCAGTAATGGAATTACAATCAGATCTATGACAAACCACAAGGTGATCAGATTTTGTCATCACTGTAATTGGGTGAGCAGAATTGTCCATCATGACATTTGCACAAACCACAATATTTAATTGATTGATTGATTACCTGATGGATTAAGACTCCAAACTAATGTACCGACACACACTGAGACCAACACTAACACAACACACACATGCAGCTTTGTGTCGCAGTTTTTGCAGACATGTTTTGTGTGTGTGTTACTCAGAAAAAAAAATTTAAATGATCAATGCCATTTGTGGTCAAAGGTCAGAGCCTGTTTGCTTTCAGTGCAGCGCCACCTTCAGTCAGAACAAACACAGGAGAGGAGGAGGAGGAGGAGGAAAGCATACCTGGTTCTGCCATCATATGAGCCACACCTTGAAGAGAAGAGAGCAGAGAGTGAAGGACACTCCAGATTCCAATACTCAGAGGTATTGTGATGACATGTTTTTCCAGCATGGAAAGCATGACATCGGCACACATCCGAAGTTTCCTGATGCCGGGAACACTTCGAGTCGGAAACACCAGCTCCAAAGTCTCATCTGTTCATACGTTAACATGTGACGCAGTGAATGAGTGATGATGAACTGGTGCAGAAATCACCACATGAACCTTCAGCAACACAAAAGTGTCAACATTCAACCTGATCAATCAGAGCAACTCACTGTGTGATCAACAGATAACTGATTGATCCATTTAAACCTTTATGAACAACTGACCAGTCAATCTCAAATTATGAACTACCGACTGATCAGCCTAAATTGTTAGACTCTTGACTGATCAGTCACCCACAAATCATTATGGATGATTGATCAGTGTAAATCATTTTGATTGACCAATGATTTGGTAGCTTTTGAATGACTCACACTTGCATAGAAACATTTCAACCAGTAATAGATTTAAACGTCTGATATTATAATATGATCAGACATTAAAATTGATGACTATCGATAATTAGTGGCCGTTGATTTTGATCCATGATAACAGGCTTATCAACATTTACACACAGATCCAGAATTCCACTTTTTAACAAGAAGAAGAAGAAGAAGAAAAGATTTTTGTGTGTGTGTGTGTGTGTGTCACACATTCATCGATGGCTGTGTTATTGCAGCTTCTTCTGAAGGAAACTTCACCTTCATTTCCTGCCAGTCGCACTTTGTGATCTCAAAGTATTTGTCATGACAGAAAACAGGAACTCAGGATAATGACAAAAAAGTGTTCTGACTGGTTTCAAAGTCATTCCATCATTGTTCCAGGAACAGAACCACATGAATTATTCAATGCTGTGTAAATGCAGAGAGTAAGAATTCATCCCTTTGGAAGTTTTCCTGTTTCAAATTTCACTTATTTCATGATCTTTCTCTGATTCTCCTCAAAATAATAGAAAGAAAATCATCACAATATTTAGTTCGCCTCCAAACCTCTTTTTGAGGTCAGCTGCAAACTTTATAGCAGAACCTGTGTCATATTTCTAATCCAACCCGGTCTCACGGCATGTCGTGATTCAGCAGCATGAAATATACATTAATCTATTGGTTCGTTATATTGTCAGAAAAGTGCAGAATTTTCATCATGGCAGCACCAATTCATTCTAATTCATTCCATGATGGCTGCACATAATTAAATGTGTAGCAGGCGGGTATGGGTGGTTATGGTTACAGGCTATGGTTAAGGTTAGGGTTGGGGTAGGTGTAGGGTTAGTAATAGTGAGTTTAAAAAAAACCCATCATGAAATGATTCACGAAAAAAAACATGGGACTGGACTGTTTTAATCTTACTGTTTCTGAAAATATGTTAGTCTGTTTATGTTCTTCTCCTGCTGAAAGCTGGTGCTCCCCCCCCCCCCCCCCCCCCCATAGTTAACAACTATAGGCCGATCTCCAAATTGTGTGTTCGCTCAAAAGTTTTAGAAAAGTTGGTCGGTGATCAACTTAAATGGGACATTGAAACTCCTGATTTTGTTTTAAGTGATTTTCATCACATCAGGACAACTGCAGAGCTGACACGATCCAGGTGTCCATTTAGTCCATGAGCCAAGTGTTCAGTATCACCTGAGGTGACAGAATATCACTTTGAGAAAACTACAGCTGATATCAAGGGTCAAATTTAAAGATATGACATCACATCATGTGATCATAAAAACTCCAAAATGCTACAGTTTGAACCATCTACAGTCACTGAGTTATGGGGTAAAAAAAAAAAAAAATGGTGACAAAGGCATCAAAAATTTCTCAAAAAGTTTCTCCAGTTTGCAAATTATTAGGCTAAGCTTTTTTTTAATAAGGTGTAGTTGTGTATTGGTCAGTCACAGTTTGAAGTGGATTCAAAGCACAATTCTTAAATGAACACATGAAAATATGTGAGGGATGAATCCTGCTGCTGTTTTTCTTTAAGTCAGAACTCACCTGGAATTTTAGTGCTGACCTCTGAAACAAAGAGAGAAACAAGCAAAGTTAGAAACACTCTGGTCACTTGCATGTTGGCAATCATGCAAATGGAGAACATGCGTCATAATCCATGCAAAGGGCCGGCGTCTGAAAACACACACATACGTCTTCAAAATGTGTCCGTTCCTGAAAATGAGGGCAAACTTTGAAGTGAAAGTATGACAGTAGAGTCTGGCAATAACACTTCACTGATCATACATGCACGTGACCTCGAGCCGTCAATCTACAACAACAGACATCTGCTCAGAACATTTAACAGGTTTCATGTTGCAGTGAGACAAAAACGGCTGCAATCGAGACCTCAAATACATCATCTGCACCAAAGACAACACGGCTTTTGTAACCTTATACCTCCCACACACACACACACACACACATTTAAAAGTGAGACAGACAAAAGAAAACCAAGCCACACAGCGGTGGACACAGCCTTTAATCCCAATATTCTAAACATCAACAATAAAAAGCATGAAACCATTATTCACTGGGGACGTGCAGTTTGACAGAGACACATGCAGGTCCCTGTGCAGTCGCTGAGACACAAAGAGGACTTTGTTTGGTGAAGCCTTCAGGAGGACGCTGGGCTGACTACAGCTCTGTCCACCGCGCTCTGACAACATCACACGTTCACACACTGATGCAGCCCAGTCAAGTTTCATCAAAGCCAAGGAGTGACATCCCATCTGTGAGGGGCGGAGCCTCTCAAAAGGTCAGTTTAATTTTACCTACTGTTCTTAAATGACCACCACAAGTAGAAAGAAAAAAAAACTACCTATTAGAGTGTTTAATAGATTTTTGTTTGTTTTGATGGCAGCTGCTCAGTGTTTCTGTCAGACTCATTTCTCTTTGGATTTATCTGATTTTGCTATAATTATTGTATATTATGTGCTTGATGTCTGTGCCAACATCACTCTGTTTAATTTGTAGTCCACTACAAACAGGACTACAGTTCCCTTGATACCTGGTTGTACAGGATCTGTTCTGCTGATCAGTGAGGTGATCAGGAGGATCACATGATGTTCTCCAGATCTTTGTTTTGCTTCACTCACTTATTGAATGTTTATTCCTGTAGAAGCTCTCTGACAAATTTGATTTTTGCACAAATTTCAGGGTGCAGATGCTTTTTCCTGGTTAATTACTCTAAATGACACATACATAATCTTAAAAACAACTGCAATTTTATTGCATAAAATAAAGTGTAACTTATGAACTTTGTAAAAATTCCAATTTAATGTGCACAGCATGATTCATTTCAGCACTATGAAGTATATTTTAGGACATGACTTAAAGTGGAATTTCTGTGTGCTGCAGCAGCTTTCACTTTGCATATCAATCAATCAATCAATTTTTTTTTTTTTATATAGCGCCAAATCACAACAAACAGTTGCCCCAAGGCGCTTTATATTGTAAGGCAAGGCCATACAATAATTATGAAAAACCCCAACGGTCAAAACGACCCCCTATGAGCAAGCACTTGGCAACAGTGGGAAGGAAAAACTCCCTTTTAACAGGAAGAAACCTCCAGCAGAACCAGGCTCAGGGAGGGGCAGTCTTCTGCTGGGACTGGTTGGGGCTGAGGGAGAGAACCAGGAAAAAGACATGCTGTGGAGGGGAGCAGAGATCAATCACTAATGATTAAATGCAGAGTGGTGCATACAGAGCAAAAAGAGAAAGAAACAGTGCATCATGGGAACCCCCCACAATCTACGTCTAAAGCAGCATAACTAAGGGATGGTCCAGGGTCACCTGATCCAGCCCTAACTATAAGCCTTAGCGAAAAGGAAAGTTTTAAGCCTAATCTTAAAAGTAGAGAGGGTGTCTGTCTCCCTGATCTGAATTGGGAGCTGGTTCCACAGGAGAGGAGCCTGAAAGCTGAAGGCTCTGCCTCCCATTCTACTCTTACATATCAGGATTTTCCATGATTTTGGCCTGCAGACGTAATCCTCAACCACAGCGTGGGTGTGTGTGCATGTGTGAGACAGGGTTTAATAATGTGAGGTAAGATCAGAGCATTTGGGGGTTATTGCTACCCTCATAAATATGTCACATTTAAAGATTTAAATGTTTAAATCAGGAGAATGTCTGAAAACATTTAAACATTAAACAGATAAAATGTGATTTTGTACAATGACCCCTTTTAAAATTCTCATTTGATCAAGAGCATTTCATTTTTAAATCTACTGTATGAAGATTTTCTTTTCATCAAGGTTAAAACCTTGATGAAAATAAAAGAATCAAGCATTTTACATCATTTTAGACATTTAAGATGACTGCAGCAGTGTTGACAAAATGCCACAACTTCACACACACACGAAAAACACGTCTTAGCTATTTTATCTGACAGTCATGAAAGTGAGTTACAAACAGAAGAAAAGCCATGAACAGGTGTTTGAACTGTGTGTGTTTAGCAGAGCAGCCTGAGAAATGAACCTCTCAGAACCACATGAACAGCTGATCCGAGCCCAGCGGAGACGATTAAAACCTCATTCACAAACCACCACATCAATCAATCAATCAATCAACTTTTTTCTTGTATAGCGCCAAATCACAACAAACAGTTGCCCCAAGGCGCTCCACATTGCAAGGCAAGGCCATACAATAATTATGAAACACAGTCTACGTCTAAAGCAACATAACCAAGGGATGGTCCAGGGTCACCCGATCCAGCCCTAACTATAAGCCTTAGCGAAAAGGAAAGTTTTAAGCCTAATCTTAAAAGTAGAGAGGGTATCTGTCTCCCTGATCTGAATTGGGAGCTGGTTCCACAGGAGAGGAGCCTGAAAGCTGAAGGCTCTGCCTCCCATTCTACTCTTACAAACCCTAGGAACTACAAGTAAGCCCGCAGTCTGAGAGCGAAGCGCTCTAATGGGGTAATATGGTACTATGAGGTCCCTAAGATAAGATGGGACCTGATTATTCAAAACCTTATAAGTAAGAAGAAGAATTTTAAATTCTATTCTAGAATTAACAGGAAGCCAATGAAGGGAGGCCAACACGGGTGAGATATGCTCTCTCCTTCTAGTCCCCGTCAGTACTCTAGCTGCAGCATTCTGAACCAACTGAAGGCTTTTTAGGGAACTTTTAGGACAACCTGATAATAATGAATTACAATAGTCCAGCCTAGAGGAAATAAATGCATGAATTAGTTTTTCAGCATCACTCTGAGACAAGACCTTTCTGATTTTAGAGATATTGCGTAAATGCAAAAAGGCAGTCCTACATATTTGTTTAATATGCGCTTTGAATGACATATCCTGATCAAAAATAACTCCAAGATTTCTCACAGTATTACTAGAGATCAGGGAAATGCCATCCAGAGTAACGATCTGGTTAGACACCATGCTTCTAAGATTTGTGGGGCCAAGTACAATAACTTCAGTTTTATCTGAGTTTAAAAGCAGGAAATTAGAGGTCATCCATGTCTTTATGTCTGTAAGACAATCCTGCAGTTTAGCTAATTGGTGCGTATCCTCTGGCTTCATGGATAGATAAAGCTGGGTATCATCTGCGTAACAATGAAAATTTAAGCAATACCGTCTAATAATACTGCCCAAGGGAAGCATGTATAAAGTGAATAAAATTGGTCCTAGCACAGAACCTTGTGGAACTCCATAATTAACTTTAGTCTGTGAAGAAGATTCCCCATTTACATGAACAAACTGTAATCTATTAGACAAATATGATTCAAACCACCGCAGCGCAATGCCTTTAATACCTATGGCATGCTCTAATCTCTGTAATAAAATTTTATGGTCAACAGTATCAAAAGCAGCACTGAGGTCCAACAGAACAAGCACAGAGATAAGTCCACTGTCCGAAGCCATAAGAAGATCATTTGTAACCTTCACTAATGCTGTTTCTGTACTATGATGAATTCTAAAACCTGACTGAAACTCTTCAAATAGACCATTCCTCTGCAGGTGATCAGTTAGCTGTTTTACAACTACCCTCTCAAGAATCTTTGAGAGAAAAGGAAGGTTGGAGATTGGCCTATAATTAGCTAAGATAGCTGGGTCAAGTGATGGCTTTTTAAGTAATGGTTTAATTACTGCCACCTTAAAGGCCTGTGGTACATAACCAACTAACAAAGATAGATTGATCATATTTAAGATTGAAGCATTAAATAATGGTAGGACTTCCTTGAGCAGCCTGGCAGGAATGGGGTCTAATAAGCATGTTGATGGTTTGGATGAAGTAACTAATGAAAATAACTCAGACAGAACAATCGGAGAGAAAGAGTCTAACCAAATACCGGCATCACTGAAAGCAGCCAAAGATAACGATACATCTTTGGGATGGTTATGAGTAATTTTTTCTCTAATAGTCAAAATTTTGTTAGCAAAGAAAGTCATGAAGTCATTACTAGTTAAAGTTAATGGAATACTCAGCTCAATAGAGCTCTGACTCTTTGTCAGCCTGGCTACAGTGCTGAAAAGAAACCTGGGGTTGTTCTTATTTTCTTCAATTAGTGATGAGTAGAAAGATGTCCTAGCTTCACGAAGGGCTTTCTTATAGAGCAACAAACTCTTTTTTCCAGGCTAAGTGAAGATCTTCTAAATTAGTGAGACGCCATTTCCTCTCCAACTTACGGGTTATCTGCTTTAAGCTACGAGTTTGTGAGTTATACCACGGAGTCAGACACTTCTGATTTAAAGCTCTCTTTTTCAGAGGAGCTACAGCATCCAAAGTTGTCTTCAATGAGGATGTAAAACTATTGACAAGATACTCTAACTCCCTTACAGAGTTTAGGTAGCTACTCTGCTCTGTGTTGGTATATGACATTAGAGAACATAAAGAAGGAATCATATCACATGTGCGGCAGGTCACAGCCATGGTGCAGGTATCTGGGGGAATGTTTGCCAAAGAGTACAACTGTGGTACTCGTCGTGTACAGATGTCACGCCTATTGTGAATGAGGCGTGTGGAATACTGTGTCGTCAACTGGTGCCAAGTGTGTGTCTGACACACATGATCAACACATGTCCAGTGTGTGAGACTTGCAAATTACCAGCCCTGTAAACCAGGAGTACAGCCCACCCCGTGACACAGATTGTCTGCACAAGACAGTCACTCTTGACTAGTGTGTGACGCACACCAGGAGTGCATATAAAATGAGGTCCACCACCTCCACGGTGCTCTGATGCCTGTGTTCCTGTATGAGCACAGCCAATATCACTTTGTGCCTCTCCTCAGCTTCTATCATCTACCTGTTGAGGTCCATCACACTCAGACTTTGCAGTAGTGCGGCGACAGCTGTAAGCCTGTATGCACATTTTTTCATAACTTAATTTGTGAAAATCATTCAGTATCACAACATTCTAAATATCTTGTGTGGACGTGCAGCATCCTTTGAACATAAGACTGGAAGCTGTGTCGCTGTCCAAGGTGCTGAAAGACTGAACTGTGGGTCTGTGCTGCATTATAATCCAGTGCTCCAGCACTCAGCACAGAGATCACAGCGCTTTAAAAAAAAATCCTGTAAAGCCTGAACTTGACAAAAATTCCAATTCTTTGAAACTGTGGCCTTTATTTGTCCTTCTGAACAACAAAAAACCTGAATGATCAATTTCCAAATATGACTTTCACTGTGTATCATATATGATACAGCCTGTCACAATGCTCAAATATCTTTAACAAACATAATGACACACAAACATAACTAACATACTGGTAGTTCCAAATATCAACAATAATATTTCCCATTAGTTAATAGCATTATTCTGTATAAGTGCTACCATCGTGCAGCATAGAGAAATCCACTAATGGAACTGGAAGAGGATCATTTTGTGGTCCACAACATTTTTATTTTGTATGGTGGAAGGCCTGAAAACAGTTTCTGTCCTTGTTCAGGCAATGACGCACTCTGCATTTCTCACAGTGGACATGGGCAAAGTGACCTGTGCGGTACTTGCCTTTCTGTCAGGTTTCCCATGTTGGGAAATGATCAAGGCTTTCTCACATCAGGGGGCACCCCAGTGGTTTCCCTCTTGCACAGAGGGCCTGGTATTGCCTCTGGGGAGGATAGTGGTCTGCCACACTTTTTGAACTTTCCTGCATTTGTGAGAGATGTGCCAACACAAGCCTGAAACCTTTGCAAGGGCGGGGTTTTTGCTTGGGTGTCACTTTTTCCAGGTCTTTCTTGTAGCGGATCCATGGATTGATTATGTCACTGTAACAGTGTACCACCAAAAGTGGCTTTCCAGTCCCAGTGCTTCACATTGCCCAGTGGTTCGATTGCCCCCCCCCCCCCCCCCCCAAAAAAAAAACAGGATCAATTCCTGAATTTGCTGACACAGACTCCCTTTCAGAACAACCTCTCTGTGTCTGAGGATAAACTGTGGAAACTGAGGCCATGGTGTGGTCATACTGTGACATTAGGTTACCTGGTGTCCACTTCTCATAGGTTTGTACGCTGGGCATCTGTACTATCCCCATGTGCATGTACGTACCCAAACTTTGCTCCATTTTTTTGGGATTGTGTTCACTGACTTTCCAGCTTTTCATTTCTTCTTCCTGTAGCATTTTCTCAGTCACACAATCTTTGAAATACATGCATGGTGTCCAGTCAAGCCTGTCTTCAGAGTGGATGAAACAGTTTTCTTTTCCACTGATACAACTTCCTTTTCAGTTTTGCCAACTGCTTTTGTGTTGTATTTTCCTTATCACAACTATCTGTGCTTTCCTGAATCTTTTCAGTCTTCATCTTTCCCTAGGTGCTCCACCTCACTTGAATTTCCATCCATAATAATTTTCAAAGCATCTTCAATGCTGTATTTTTTTTGCCATCATAATAAACACACAGATTATGTATTTTTTTCTCTGATTTGTAATTTTGTTGTGAAATCAGCAAGCAAAAGGAAGTTACTAGCAAAAGTACCATGGCAACTCTCAACTAGTCTATCACAATGATACAGCAAGTTGCAAATCTATTTTTTTTTAACTCTAAATGTATCAAACTATGCAGTTTAAACATTTTAGTAGTTTACTTGAAAAATCAAGCCTGTGTGTAGCTTGATGTTATGTGTAATGCATGAAGTGCAATAAAACATCTGATTTAGAGTTGCACTACGACCATGTACACCTGCTGTTTCAAATTTGATATGCATTTTTAGTGAGTCAGTGAGTGCAGCCTTGCTGTGGAGGGACCAGTGACTGTCTGTGTCATCACATCCAAAGGACAACTGTTGTCTTAACAGTTTTTGCATTGTCTAATTTTTAACTGAAGTTTCTGTGACTTGAAACAACTCAGACATGAAACAAACAAATATGGTTTTAAAAAAATGCAGTGATAGAACAGTCACATTTGAATTTAACCTTTATTTAATTAGGTTAGTCCCATTGACATCAAGATCTCTTTTGCAAGGGAGACTTGGACAATTAGAAAGTTTCCAGTCCATCTAACCTGCATGTCTTTAAATGCGGGAGGAAGCTGGAGGAAACCCACACAAACACAGGGAGAACAGGCAAACTCCACAGGGAGGAATCAAACTCATGGGGAGGTGATGATCAAGTGGTTAAGCATTGGGCTTGAGACCAAAGGATCCTTGGTTCAAATCCCAGGTTGACTGGAAAAATCACTAAGGGCCCTTGGGCAAGGTCCTTAATCCCCTGTTCCTCCCGGTGTGTAGTGAGCACCTTATATGGCAGTACCCTGACATCAGGGTGAATGTGAGGCATAATTGTAAAGCACTTTGAGCGTCTGATGCAGATGGAAAATCGCTCTATGAATGCAGTCCATTTACCATGACCATCTTGCTTTGGGGCAACAGTGTTAGAGACACATGACCGCTGTCTTTATTCAAGAAATCACCTTCTGCTGTTCGCTTTTCTGAATGGTCCTGAACCCAAATAGAGCTCTGTGACCCCCCCCCCCCCCCCCCAACACAAAGAGACTTAACTGGAAGACATGGGTACAGAAAATGAATGAGCAAATGAATTTGGGCTTCTGTAGATAGCATTTTCTAAACTGATGCTCTTTAAAGTCACAATGAAAACAAATCTACAAAATGACATATTAATTAAAACTAGAAAACCCAAAATGATGACTTGGATCAGTAACGGCACCCTTTAGTGTAACAAGAAAATCATCACTTCTAGAGCCAGTTCTCTTCAGACAAGTCAGGGAATGAACATGTGAACATTTCCAAGAACAGTCAGTGTGGCACTGTATAGGAAGTCTGTCTGGAGGAGGCGGCTCTTAAAAACTGAGTGACTGCAAGAAGACGACAAGTGAGGGAAGCCACCCAGACAACTCTGAAAAAAATGGTCAATCACGAGGTCATTATAATTTTGTGTGACAGTATTTTCAGTCCTGGTTAAGATGTAAACTTTAATTTCATCACACCTGGACAAGTCCAGCAGGTGGCAGACTGGTTTCCTTCTTCTTTTGGATGCTCCCAACCACCAACCACCTGCATGTCCTCCCTCAGCACATCCATAAACCTCTTCTTTGGCCTCCTTCTTCTCCTCCTGCCTGGTGGCTCCATCCTCAGCATCCTTCTCCCTATATACCCTGGGTCCCTCCTCTGCACATGTCCAAACCATCTCAATCTCGCCTCTCTGACTTTGTCTCCAAACTGTCCCACCTGAGCTGTCCCTCTGATATGTTCATTCCTAATCTTGTCCATTCTTGTCACTCCCAAAGAGAATCTCAACATCTTCATCTCTGCCTCCTGTCTTTTTGTTAGTGTCACCGTCTCTAGCTGTCCAACATAGCTGGTCTCACTACTGTTTTGTAAACTTTCCTCTTCACTCTTGCTGATATTCTTCGGTCACAAATCACTCCTGCCACCTTTCTCCACCCACTCCACCCTGCCTGCACTCTCTTCTTCACCTTTCTACCACACTCTCCATGACTTTGGACAGTTGACCCCAAATATTTAAACTCATCTACTTTCATCACTTCCACTCCTTGTAACTGCACTATTCCACTGGGCTCCCTCTCATTCTGACTAATTTGGTGAGTCAGAGTCGACCAAATTTTGATCATTTTTCTTCATTGTGTTCCATTTTATTTGGAGATGTACAAGAAAACAACATTTAATGTTTCTGAGATTTAGGAAAAATCTGATTATTATTCTCTCTCACTGGGGGTTCAGGCTCCAAATCCACAGACCTCAGCCAGTCACAAAGCACCAAACTACTAATGCTGCTCTTGATATTATTATTAGGAATGACTCCACAGATTACAGCATTTTAAAAGATGAACAATAATAAAAATATTTGTAACACTGGTAATAAAGTGTGAGTAAAAAACACAAAATTCTAAAAATAATCAGAATTAATTTCATTTGCTGCAACTTGCTGTCAGCTCCTATATTGTATAGTATAGTTATTAAAGTGTTGTACATTTTTGTGGTGCTTCTCAGATGGAAGAAGTTGAGATTTAAGGACATTGTCCAAGGACCCTTAGTGAATTTCTGGTGTGACAGGGATCCTCTGGTCTCTAACTGCTTTCAGCTCAAGACCATCACCTTCCTATTATCAGTATAGAAACCTGTCCAGTTTCCA
This sequence comes from Thalassophryne amazonica, assembly GCF_902500255.1. Classification (NCBI taxonomy): domain Eukaryota; kingdom Metazoa; phylum Chordata; class Actinopteri; order Batrachoidiformes; family Batrachoididae; genus Thalassophryne; species Thalassophryne amazonica. The sequence continues at coordinate 2,200,933 of NC_047121.1, forward strand.
GCTTTTCGCACCATGAATGTAGCATTTGCATCCCATTAAGATGATGCTAAATTGCTGACAGACAGACAAAAGGACGGGAAGCTGGAACATAAAGATTACATTTGCTCCAATCTCTGAGGGGTTTGGAACGTTGGGATCCACCTCAGTGGACTTCAGGGGATCCCCCTCACTGGTGCTGATGGTGTTTCACACGCAGGTTGTCTGTGGAGCAGAAATGGATGTGTGGCTTTTTTACCTTCACGTGTGAGTTGCCGGAAAACGCCACAAAAAAAAAAAAACACACACACAACACAACACAACACAAAACAAACATCCAGAACAACCACCAATGATCAAACAGTCGCGGTCAGAAAACACGCCCTTGATCATCACAGATGAATACCAACTTTTCTGCACATGAAGCAGGAGGTGTCAGTTTACTGGCTTCACAGGAGGCAGATTCAGATGTGGATTTAATCAGCTGCAGTGGAAGAGGAAAAAAAAAAAAAAAAAAAAAAGGGACAAAATCCTCTGACAAGAGGGGGAGACAGAAAACAGCTGCCCTGCTGTGACTGGCTGAGGCGGTGCCTTTGTCTCCACAGGCATCCTTATCAGCACGTGCAGGGATGCTGTCATTAATCTGCCCTTCACGGTCTGACCGTATTCACATTACACACACACACACACACACACACACACACCTTAGAGACCAAAACCCCAAAACGTGGCAACAAGGTCAAAGACCTGATACAAGCACGGGTCATGTGGGGATTACCGCACCCCGTTTCTGGTTTGAAGGCACAGCTGTAAGTGGAACACCATGTGCTGGGCTGCTTCATGCTGTGGTGCCGTTATTACAACCATGTGCAACCAGAGGACCAATAAACCAAAACTAACCCATAAGACCAAGTGCAAAAATAATAAAGAAAAATCATCAATGAAATGCACCAGAAGGCTGATGCACACTGTGCACACTCTACACACCAAAATATAAATGTACAAATAAATACACATCTGTCTGCAACAGCTTTTTTTGTACCAAGTATGACTTCATAAAGAAGTCCTTCATATCAATCAATCACAAATATTCTGCTGATCAATATATGCGTCAGACTAGGTCTCAGTCATTTCTCAAAACTTGATCTGATACGTTAGACCTCTGATACTCAATAAGTATTATGATTGATGCACCTGTGTGTTTACTATTGCCTATATTAGTTTCATTTAAATACATTCATAATTTATAATGTGTGGTTTTTGTAACTCAGCTTTTTAATACGTTACTTGTACTGCTTAATGTCTGTTGTATTAATATTTTCGCCTTTTCTTTGCCTTTAATCCCAAATTAACACCACAACCTACATGTTTGTTTGATAAGATTACTAATGCAAGAGCCTTTATCATTTTCATATTCCTGGCTTCCCTCAGCCCAGCTGACCTGATTTTAAAGCTGGAAGTTCAAACAGACCCAGTTATACAAGAGCTTAGACAATGCTTTAAAAAAAAAAACAAATATATATATATATATATATATATATATATATATATATATGAAAATGAAGATAAATTAAGTCCATATATTTTTATATGGCCCATCAATTCCACTTTGTGCAGAACTGTAGTAAAACTAAGGCAAAGAGTAATACTGACTTAAAATATTTTAATTCAAAATATCATCACGTTACTGCGACTAGTATATGTAAAAAAAAAATATCTTCAAAAGTAGACCTTTAAAAAGATGATGGTTCAGGGGGGTCCATCATCTTTTCCTTGGGTTCCACCCCTAACCTGCACATTGAGCAGTGAGAATGGAGAACTCCTTATATTTATGTGGAAAAGTGTTGCCTGATTGACAGGTAAGAAAGTTTGTTTTTATCTTGTCCCATCCTCTGGAAAAAGCAAAGGTGTTTTTTTTTGTTTTTTGTTTTTTTTGCTCTCTGGGCATGCTACTGCTGTTTTTAGCTGCTGTCAGCTTCACACTAATAGTCAGATGACATTCACATACTTTAAAAGCAAAGAAAAGCATAAATATTTTCAGGGAAAAAAAAAGACTTACTCCAGCTATGCTGCTCTTGTTCATGCGTCACCACCACGATGTGGGACACAGCAAGATGATGCAAACTGTTTTAAACTGCTGGACTAAAAGCTCTTTATGTCCAGCGGTGATGAATCAAAAACATGGTGACAGGATTTGCAGTCCAAATGCGTTATAGTACAGTGCACTATGTCACAAAAACAGCTCCCGTAGGATATGCCTACCAAAATTGATTTCTTTGTTCTAATGGCTCCCTGTGGGTGTAAAAAAGAGAAAAATATTGGGGTCCAAATTTTTGGACCCCCCCAGACCCCCCAAAAGGGGCCCCCAAATCCGATATATACTGAAATAATGGACTTTGGCATGGCTTCCATAGGATATGCTTGCCAAAATTAATTCCTTTGTTCTAATGGCTCCCTATGGGTGTATAAAGTGAAAAATATTGGGGTTGAAATTTCTGGACCCCCTAGACCCCCCAAAAGAGGCAAATTTGTAGGAGTAACCAAAAAGACTTGGGTAAATGCATACAAGAAACTTAAGGATAATGATCCTGCTCTACAGTGCTTCTCTGATCTTGGTTGTGGTCCTATTCCTATGAACCTAATTGATGGTGAGCTGCCACAACAGGTCAGACCTTTGAAGAGGTTTGTTTGTCATGTCTATTCATCCACTGGCCCTTACACCTTACCTGCACTGCGACAGGAGCTGTTTAGATCAAAGAATCTGGAAGGAGAAATACTGCCTCCTACTTGTGCTGCACTGCTTCCACATATAGCAAGGGTCAACTTTGTCTGCATGAGAGATCAATCCTATGATGACAAAAATGCATCTCTCCCCTCTGTGGAAGGAAATGGATGGAACATTCAGAATGAGATGTATGTGCCTCTGAAATGCCTTGAGCTCCCAGCACCTCGAGCAGTCATTGAACTAGCCAAGTGTGGGTGCAAATCAGGATGTAAAGAAATAAGATGGTGTGTTTGTCTGAGGAACAATATTCCATGCACCCCTCTATGTAAATGCTTCTCAATGTGCTGTGAAAATGTTGATAGAAATGATGAATAGGAGGATGATGATGATTAGGACACTGTTTCTCTAATTTACATGCCTGCGTAAATTTATATGTCCATATGATACTTAAAATGTACTTATTATACTGTAGTATTTATGCACTGCGTTATGTAAGATGTTATTACCTTAAATAAAATCTTAGCTTTAAATGGTATTTTTTTTATTATTATTATTATTATGTGTTCAGTATGGGTAAATAATGCTGCTGAATTTCCATCACATTCTGAAATAAAATAATTTCTTGTCCTAAGAAAGTTAAAGAAATTAGGTGCTTTTTGTTCTAATTTTCTTATATTTAATGCTAAAATGTTAACAAAATTGTTAAAAAATACAAAAATATGTCTTTTATTTGGTAGCCTGATATCATGTTACCCCTTAAATGTCTCATAAACACCTTAATATTACCAAGATTAACTTACAATTTAGAAATATTACCGAAAATCAGACCTTTTTGGTAGGAAACTTAAGGGGCATCCCCAGAGTGGGCTCCAGGGGTCTGAAAATTTGGACCCTGACATTTTTTATTTATTGGCACCCAAATAAAGCCATTTAAACAAAAAAACTCAATTTTGGCACGCAAATCCTACAGAATTACATAGTGCACTGTACTATTATACCAGTGCATCAATAATACTTTATCCCAGGACAGATACCTACTAATCATCTATCTATGCTTCTTGGGTTTTAAGACACACAAAATAAGTGTTTTTCAGATGTGGTTTTTCTTGATCTTTGGCCAAATTCTACTAAAATTTAACTAATTATCTTTTGATATCTATCAAAATCATATCCCCACCAAGTTTGAAGGAAATCCATTGGGCTGTTTTTTTGAGTCATCTTGTCCACAGACATGCATACCAGAGAAAACAACATCATTCACATATTTATCTAAAGGAATCAATTAAGGCCAGATCAAGAACAGCCTTGTTTGACTTTGGAGTCAAACAAGGCTGACAGTCACCCTGTCATGACTGTCAGCATTATGTGAAAATATGTTTGATGCTGGAACTAGAAGTCACCAACAGTCTCAAGCATTATGTACATATATTAAAAAAAGTTAATGTAATAAGGCTTATGATACTGAATGAAAGTTCAGTTTTCGGCACATCGTGGATGTAGCCGCTGGTTTTAACATCTTAGGGCTGTACTACAAAGCCAGAATAACACACCAGGACTTTCTATAAAAGCTGAGATTTTGAAAATAACCTTCTCCAGACCGGGTTAAATGTGCAGCCTAAGTTGGAGTCACATGTGTGTCCCTGGCCCTCAGCTTACTATAACTCACATCGGTCATTTCTTATCCCAATAATGATATAGTACATTTTCTGTCAATTTAATGACTCAGTTTATATAGCTAAAGTCTAGCTAAAATGTCCATAACAGTTCATTTTGTGACTAAAGCACTCAATTTGACTCAAATTAACAGATTCTTTTTTTCAGATGTGGAGGCATCCAGGAGCTGACCTCTAATGACCTACAGGGGTCAAAATTTAAAAGAGTTCCAATAATAACATTGAAAGCTATACCATATTATTTGTCTGATCATAAAGATTTGAAAAAGCTATAGTTTGGACTATCTGTGACTGAATGTTATGGGGTAAAAACAGCAAAAATTATGACAAAGGTCAATTTCAGGTTGTACAGGGGTCAAAACTAAAGTTGCTACGATTTTGGTAATAAATGATGCAATTTATTGGTTGAGTTAATAAGGTTTTAAAAAGGAATAGTTTGCACCATCTGTCATGCTTGCAAAGAATCCAATGGATGTCAACCTTGTTTTACTTTAACTTAGAGACAAAACATTCACCACAGACAAAACTATCCCAGTTATTAGTTCAATTAACTACTGAGCAGCATCTGACTTTTTGAACATTTTACAAAAATAAATAAAATACAAATTTTTGGAAACAAATTAAAATTTTCAGGATAGATCCAGAAAAATGTGTCAAATCACTAAAAGTCCTCAAAAATCTCCCTTGTGGCTTTTTCAGTATTGAAGACAGCTGTCATTTGATTTTTTTTATCAGTTGACCAATCAGCAAATATGAGCATTTCACAAACATGTTGATGTCTGCATTATTAGTGCTGATATGAAAACTTTTACTTTACCAAATAAACGACTGAAAAACAAGTCTCTGTTGAAAGCAGAGTCAGTATGTAGTTTTTCCAGTAGAGGGCGCTCTGACATGCACTGTTAAAAGATGCTGTCAAGCATGGCTGGGACCCCATCACCCTTTGGCTGAATTAGCTACAAGAGCCCAGTTGCTGTTCATTTTCAGAGTGGGTGTTTCACAATGAATAAGAGGCAAGCGGTTGCTATGCTGTCAGCTAGATGGGGCCAAAATAGAACAATCGTATATTATGCAAACGTTGAGCATGCGACATAGCGACTTGTCAATCCAACTGACGGCAGCATGACGTACATTGATTAGTTGTTGGTTATTCACAACTGTAAATTGTGCTTGTCAGGAGACATTCCATCCTTTCAGCAAACATTTTATCTTCAAACTCAAGAACTGCAAAATTCTGAAACTCAGTTTTTTGTTTTTTTAATACATGAATACTGGGAGGTCAAAGCTCCATGTACCATATAAAAAAATGCATTTCTGATATAACTAATTTTTTTAATGAATTTTTGGGTTTCAAGTAGGAAATGTACAGAATGCTCACACTGCCACTAGCTGGCACAAAAGCTGCTCAAATGTGTAACAGGATTTAGTGAAAAGATGATGCGCTGGCAGCCAAAAAAAAAAAACTACAGTCATGTCCCTAAATGTATGGACAACTTACTTGTATTTAGCGTTATTTCTGACAAAGTTCATGTTTAAATTATAAAATAAGCCTGAATTATGTTTCATTGTCATCAGGGTTTGAATTGTTAAAACTCATAGCCATTTTATGTGCAACCAGCAGATATATGGGTATCGTAAATTTGTCACTTCTTCATAAAATCCATATTGGTGGCCCTATAGCTTTGAGTATTGGGAATGTCAGAAACTAATCAAATCAGATCAATTTTATTTATATAGCGCCAAATCACAACAAACAGTTGCCCCAAGGCGCTTTATATTGTAAGGCAAAGCCAAACAATAATTACAGAAAAACCCCAACGGTCAAAACGACCCCCTGTGAGCAAGCACTTGGCTACAGTGGGAAGGAAAAACTCCCTTTTAACAGGAAGAAACCTCCAGCAGAACCAGGCTCAGGGAGGGGCAGTCTTCTGCTGGGACTGGTTGGGGCTGAGGGAGAGAACCAGGAAAAAGACATGCTGTGGAGGGGAGCAGAGATCAATCACTAATGATTAAATGCAGAGTGGTGCATACAGAGCAAAAAGAGAAAGAAACACTCAGTGCATCATGGGAACCCCCCAGCAGTCTAAGTCTATAGCAGCATAACTAAGGGATAGTTCAGGGTCACCTGATCCAGCCCTAACTATAAGCTTTAGCAAAAAGGAAAGTTTTAAGCCTAATCTTAAAGTAGAGAGGGTGTCTGTCTCCCTGATCTGAATTGGGAGCTGGTTCCACAGGAGAGGAGCCTGAAAGCTGAAGGCTCTGCCTCCCATTCTACTCTTACAAACCCTAGGAACTACAAGTAAGCCTGCAGTCTGGAGAGCGAAGCGCTCTATTGGGGTGATATGGTACTACGAGGTCCCTAAGATAAGATGGGACCTGATTATTCAAAACCTTATAAGTAAGAAGAAGAATTTAAATTCTATTCTAGAATTAACAGGAAGCCAATGAAGAGAGGCCAATATGGGTGAGATATGCTCTCTCCTTCTAGTCCCCGTCAGTACTCTAGCTGCAGCATTTTGAATTAACTGAAGGCTTTTCAGGAACTTTTAGGACAACCTGATAATAATTGAATACCAATAGTCCAGCCTAGAGGAAATAAATGCATGAATTAGTTTTTCAGCATCCACTCTGAGACAAGACCTTTCTAATTTTAGAGATATTGCGTAAATGCAAAAAAGCAGTCCTACATATTTGTTTAATATGCGCATTGAATGACATATCCTGATCAAAAATGACTCCAAGATTTCTCACAGTATTACTAGAGGTCAGGGTAATGCCATCCAGAGTAAGGATCTGGTTAGACACCATGTTTCTAAGATTTGTGGGGCCAAGTACAATAACTTCAGTTTTATCTGAGTTTAAAAGCAGGAAATTAGAAGTCATCCATGTCTTTATGTCTGAAAGACAATCCTGCAGTTTAACTAATTGGTGTGTGTCCTCTGGCTTCATGGATAGATAAAGCTGGGTATCATCTGCATAACAATGAAAATTTAAGCAATGCTGTCTAATAATACTGCCTAAGGGAAGCATGTATGAGGTCTGTGAGAAAAGAAACTGATCTTTTTATTTTTTTCAAAAACTATATGGATTTGAATCACGTGCGATTACATCAGACAAGCTTGAACCCTCGTGCGCATGCGTGAGTTTTTTCACGCCTGTCAGTTGCGTCGTTCGCCTGTGGGCAGGCTTTGAGTGAGCACTGGTCCACCCCTCCTGTCGGAATTCCTTTGTCTAACTACTTGCTGAGAGACTGGCGCTTTGCTTTATCAAAATTTTTATAGAAACTGTAAGGCAGATCCGAGTGGACACCATTCGAGAAATTCAGACGGTTTTCGGTGAAAATTTTAAGGGCTGATGAGAGATTATGGAGTGTTACTGTCGCTTTAAGGACTGCCCACGGAGCCGTACGGCGCACCGAGCCGCCGTCGTCAGCCTGTTTCGAGCTGAAAACTTCCAAATTTAAGCCTCTGTTGACCCAGGACGTCGTGAGAGTACAGAGAAGTTTCAGAAGAGGTCAGAATCAGCAATTTATCCAGACATTCCACTGTTAAAGGAGATTTTGTAATGAAAGACATGCGGACGGATTCGCGCGTCGGCACCCAGCTGCTCATGGTACGGCGCCACAGCAAAACACTCCGCTGGAAGCCAGACAGGACAAGTTTGAACATGCCCAGCTATTAAACAATTCTCGGATACTCACTCGACTGAAAGCCATCGAAAGCCGCCTAAATCTTACGAATGGTTATCAACACAGAGGCGTTTTCATATAGTTTTTAGTTCATATAGTTTTTTAAAAAAATAAAAAGGTCAGTTTCTTTTCTCACAGACCTCATATAAAGTGAATAAATGGTCCTAGCACAGAACCTTGTGGAACTCCATAATTAACCTTAGTCTGTGAAGAAGACTCTCCATTTACATGAACAAATTGTAATCTATTAGATAAATATGATTCAAACCACCGCAGCAAAAAATTTTATGGTCAACAGTATCAAAAGCAGCACTGAGGCCTAACAGAACAAGCACAGAGATGAGTCCACTGTCTGAGGCCATAAGAAGATCATTTGTAACCTTCACTAATGTTTCTGTACTACAACTAAGATGATGGCACACACACGCACACACACCACACACACACAACACACACACACACCAACACACACACACACACACATTTCAAATAATCATTGAGTGTAACACCACCAGCACCAGCTTCTTTGTCTCTGTTGAACTCTTCTCATGTGATGCTGCAGGTTCCAGTGAACGTTGGATGAACGCACTCTCAGAGAGACGGTTCTTACCTTCATTGCAGAAGCGGCCCTGGTATTTGTTTTGGAGCAGTCGCAGACCGGTTGTCCATCTACCACAGAGCACCCGCCGCCGTTCTCGCGGGATTTACCGTGCACCATCCCTCCGACTCCAGCGGCCTTGAAGCTGCCCAGGAGCAGAGGTTCTGACCCGCTGTTTGAGGTCACTTATTGCACCCCTGAAGGGTGGCATGTTTTGGACTGTGGGCAGCGTGAGGGCACCATTGCGGATGTCCTGAGGAACTCCACCCAGGAACAGGTCACTCACAATCTTCATGAACTGGCGCTGAGGCCGGACCTCGTCTGCTTTGGCCTGGCCATCCAGAGCCAGCACAGTGCGCAAGTTGTACCTGCTCAGCGTTGCAAAGTGCCAGTTGCTGTCATCCACCCTCTTTTCTGATGCCACAGTCTCAGCACAGTCGATGCTGAACCTCAACTGCAGCTTTCCTGCGTCACGCCAGCTGCAGAAAGTCACAGTAACCGCCATCGTCAAAGTAGAGCAGCAGTGCCTCGGTGGCGTCCGTCTGGAACTGGAAGCTGAGATCGCCATGGGTGCTGGCATCCCAGCGGAGGTGGTAGCGTGCCCACTGTCGGGAGTGCCCAAAAACTCCAGGCCCACACATGCACTCAGCAACAACTGCAGACGGACACAAAAACTGAGAGGACTCATTGTTGCAAGGACAGATGAGGTGTTGATCCCGAAGGTTGAGTCCTCAGGTGAGCTGGTTGGTTTATACAAAGAATGTGCAGAGAGAGTTCAAGTGGTATTGTTATAAAAGTATTAGTTTTAAACGACGAGTGCAAAAGCAGGAGAACAGTCTTTGTTTTTAACAGTCTGATGCCAAACACGTGAGCGGCGGTGGAGGGCAGTGACCATAGCATAGTTCTGCTTTTATTTCTTTATTGGTTTCTTCTCCAGCTGGCTTAAAGGGACGGGAGGCAGAAGGTGACTCTGAACCCATTTAGGCTAAAAAACAGATGTTGTCCACACTTCTGGTGCAAGGTCTGACAGGGAGGACTCCTCTGGAAACCAGGGCGGGGCTCGTGTCCTCCATCACGGGGTCTGGTGGAAAATGCAGCAGATCTCCCCAGATCAATCACTGTGAAAAAAAACAACACAAAAAACAAGCACAGGGTCAGCTGACATGCAAATCTGACCTTTGACCCAATGACCTTGTCTCCACAATTTAGGAACCTACAGACAATACAAACTTTGACTTTTGACCCCAATGACTGAACAGTTTAAAAGGTCAATTCCAGAGTTGACCTGGAAGTTGTCAAAAGAACCTGGAGAACGTGAACAAACAAAAGTTAGTCCAATTATTGTGTGGATGGTGATGTGCCACACAGTGTACAAAAGTAACAACAAAAAACACACGTGATCAAGCTAAAAATAAGGAAAGATAACACTTTATTGATCTCACAGTGGAGAAATTCACGTTAGTCAGCTCTTAATAACTAAATAAATTACAAGCCAAACGTATTTCTGCTGTGCGTTGGTGAAGCGTGAGAGCTGGGTACAGTTTTCACTCCAAAGCAGCTGGATGGATAAACTTTAATAGACGTCAAGAGGTGGGGGGTTTTAGAGTAATCTGGTCAAAGGTCATCAAGGACAATGTCAGCAGAAAAAAAAAACTGAATGTCAATAACCAAGAGCTAAGATGGATCTTCCATTTTATACTTGCAGGTTTGTGGATTGGAATTATTTATAAATATTAATGGCTGAGACAGCCTGGGCAAAATGTATAATCACTGCATTTTATTTTACGTTGTGCTTTGAAACATCCATTATAATAGACAAGTGGCCTCTGTGTGTTTGGCTTCGGTCATGCAACAACTGCGGAGAGCTGACATTTGCGTTGGCATGTTTATGTGGATTTTGGGACAAGGATGAATGCTGCAAAAACAGAAAGTTGATAAGACAAAAATTTTAGGAGAAAATTTGCAATTTTAACTAACCATAACCAATGAATGCTGTGCTGCAATGCACCATGGGAGTATGGGGTTTTGAGGTTTAATGCTATTGTAGTTCATGTTAGTTTAACAGTGTTGTTCCTGTTACTTGTGTTTTTGTAGATCAATTGGTGTAGTCACTTTAGTAAGTGTTATGGTTGCTGTTACCATGAGTGAGTAAATCTCATGTTGGTACCATGAGTGAAAGGCTTCAGTTATTTCATTTAAACAGATAAGAAAAAACCCACTGAGATCAGACCTCTTCCCAGGGGGATCTGGCCAAGAAGGCAACAGCACACACAACATGGCAAGCAATAATAAAACAATACATCCGCCATAAAACCGAGCAGCTAACCTATGGACACAATAATTACTTAAATAACAATTCAAGTTCTATCACAGTAAAGCTTGTGGTCTAAGACATTATTCACTTTGCGTGTTTTTAGGAATCCGCTAGCTTAGCGCAGCTACTAGCTCTTAGCCGGTTTAGCATGGCGGCTTCTCCTGTCTCTCCCGCACTTTTATGCTCTGGGTGTGAAAGTTTAGTATTCCTCGGCCTCCTTTAGCAGTAATGGTACTTGTAATAAGTGTAGCTTATTCGTAGCTTTGGAGGCCAGGCTGGGCGAATTGGAGACTCGGCCGCACGTGGAAAATTCTACAGCTAGCCAGGCCCCTGTAGTCGGTGCAGACCAAGGTAGCTTAGCCGCCGTTAGTTTCCCTCTGGCAGATCCCGAGCAGCCGGGAAAGCAGGCCAACTGGGTGACTGTGAGGAGGAAGCGTAGCCTAAACAGAAGCCCCGGTACACCGCCAACGCGTTCACATTTTATAGTTTTTCCCACTCGACGACACACCCGACGAGGATTAAACTCTGGTTATTGGCGACTCTGTTTGAGAAATGTGAAGTTAACGACACCAGCAACATAGTCAATTGTCTTCGGGGGCCAGAGCAGGCGACATTGAAGGAAATTTGAAACTGCTGGCTAAGGCTAAGCGTAAATTTGGTAAGATTGTAATTAACGTCGGCAGTAATGACACCCGGTTACGCCAATCGGAGGCACTAAAATTAACATTGAATCGGTGTGTAACTTTGCAAAAAAACAATGTCGGACTCTGTAGTTTTCTCTGGGCCCCTCCCCAATCAGACCAGGAGTGACATGTTTAGCGCAGTTCTCCTTGAATTGCTGGCTGTCTTAGTGGTGTCCAAAAAATGAGGTGGGCTTCATAGATAATTGGCAAAGCTTCTGGGGGAAAACCAGGTCTGTAGGAGAGACGGCATCCATCCCATTGGATGGAGCAGCTCTCATTTCTAGAAATCTGGCCAATTTTCTTAAATCCTCCAAACGTGACTATCCAGGGTTGGGACCAGGAAGCAGAGTTGTAGTTTACACACCTCTCTGCAGCTTTCTCCTGCATCCCCTCATTACCCCATCCCCGTAGAGACGGTGCCTGCCCCAGCCCACAATAACCAGCAAAAAATCTATTTAAGCATAAAAATTCAAAAGAAAAAATAATATAGCACCTTCAACTGCACCACAGACTAAAACAGTTAAATGTGGTCTATTAAACATTAGGTCTCTCTCTTCTAAGTCCTGTTAGTAAATGATATACTAATGATCAACATATTGATTATTCTGCCTTACAGAAACCTGGTTACAGCAGGATGAATATGTTAGTTTAAATGAGTCAACACCCCCGAGTCACACTAACTGCCAGAACGCGTAGCACGGGCGGGGCGGGAGGATTAGCAGCAATCTTCCATTCCAGCTTGTACTATCCCCATGTGCATGTACGTACCCAAACTTTGCTCCATTTTTTTGGGATTGTGTTCACTGACTTTCCAGCTTTCATTTCTTCTTCCTGTAGCATTTTCTCAGTCACACAATCTTTGAAATACATGCATGGTGTCCAGTCAAGCCTGTCTTCAGAGTGGATGAAACAGTTTTCTTTTCCACTGATACAACTTCCTTTTCAGTTTTGCCAACTGCTTTTGTGTTGTATTTTCCTTATCACAACTATCTGTGCTTTCCTGAATCTTTCAGTCTTCATCTTTCCCTAGGTGCTCCACCTCACTTGAATTTCCATCCATAATAATTTTCAAAGCATCTTCAATGCTGTATTTTTTTTGCCATCATAATAAACACACAGATTATGTATTTTTTTCTCTGATTTGTAATTTTGTTGTGAAATCAGCAAGCAAAAGGAAGTTACTAGCAAAAGTACCATGGCAACTCTCAACTAGTCTATCACAATGATACAGCAAGTTGCAAATCTATTTTTTTTAACTCTAAATGTATCAAACTATGCAGTTTAAACATTTAGTAGTTTACTTGAAAAATCAAGCCTGTGTGTAGCTTGATGTTATGTGTAATGCATGAAGTGCAATAAAACATCTGATTTAGAGTTGCACTACGACCATGTACACCTGCTGTTTCAAATTTGATATGCATTTTAGTGAGTCAGTGAGTGCAGCCTTGCTGTGGAGGGACCAGTGACTGTCTGTGTCATCACATCCAAAGGACAACTGTTGTCTTAACAGTTTTTGCATTGTCTAATTTTTAACTGAAGTTTCTGTGACTTGAAACAACTCAGACATGAAACAAACAAATATGGTTTTAAAAAAATGCAGTGATAGAACAGTCACATTTGAATTTAACCTTTATTTAATTAGGTTAGTCCCATTGACATCAAGATCTCTTTTGCAAGGGAGACTTGGACAATTAGAAAGTTTCCAGTCCATCTAACCTGCATGTCTTTAAATGCGGGAGGAAGCTGGAGGAAACCCACACAAACACAGGGAGAACAGGCAAACTCCACAGGGAGGAATCAAACTCATGGGGAGGTGATGATCAAGTGGTTAAGCATTGGGCTTGAGACCAAAGGATCCTTGGTTCAAATCCAGGTTGACTGGAAAAATCACTAAGGGCCCTTGGGCAAGGTCCTTAATCCCCTGTTCCTCCCGGTGTGTAGTGAGCACCTTATATGGCAGTACCCTGACATCAGGGTGAATGTGAGGCATAATTGTAAAGCACTTTGAGCGTCTGATGCAGATGGAAAATCGCTCTATGAATGCAGTCCATTTACCATGACCATCTTGCTTTGGGGCAACAGTGTTAGAGACACATGACCGCTGTCTTTATTCAAGAAATCACCTTCTGCTGTTCGCTTTTCTGAATGGTCCTGAACCCAAATAGAGCTCTGTGACCCCCCCCCCCCCCCAACACAAAGAGACTTAACTGGAAGACATGGGTACAGAAAATGAATGAGCAAATGAATTTGGGCTTCTGTAGATAGCATTTCTAAACTGATGCTCTTTAAAGTCACAATGAAAACAAATCTACAAAATGACATATTAATTAAAACTAGAAAACCCAAAATGATGACTTGGATCAGTAACGGCACCCTTTAGTGTAACAAGAAAATCATCACTTCTAGAGCCAGTTCTCTTCAGACAAGTCAGGGAATGAACATGTGAACATTTCCAAGAACAGTCAGTGTGGCACTGTATAGGAAGTCTGTCTGGAGGAGGCGGCTCTTAAAAACTGAGTGACTGCAAGAAGACGACAAGTGAGGGAAGCCACCCAGACAACTCTGAAAAAAATGGTCAATCACGAGGTCATTATAATTTTGTGTGACAGTATTTTCAGTCCTGGTTAAGATGTAAACTTTAATTTCATCACCTGGACAAGTCCAGCAGGTGGCAGACTGGTTTCTTCTTTTGGATGCTCCCAACCACCAACCACCTGCATGTCCTCCCTCAGCACATCCATAAACCTCTTCTTTGGCCTCCTTTTCTCCTCCTGCCTGGTGGCTCCATCCTCAGCATCCTTCTCCCTATATACCCTGGGCCTCCTCTGCACATGTCCAAACCATCTCAATCTCGCCTCTCTGACTTTGTCTCCAAACTGTCCCACCTGAGCTGTCCCTCTGATATGTTCACTAATCTTGTCCATTCTTGTCACTCCCAAAGAGAATCTCAACATCTTCATCTCTGCCTCCTGTCTTTTTGTTAGTGTCACCGTCTCTAGCTGTCCAACATAGCTGGTCTCACTACTGTTTTGTAAACTTTCCTCTTCACTCTTGCTGATATTCTTCGGTCACAAATCACTCCTGCCACCTTTCTCCACCCACTCCACCCTGCCTGCACTCTCTTCTTCACCTTTCTACACACTCTCCATGATTTGGACAGTGACCCCAAATATTTAAACTCATCTACTTTCATCCCTTCCACTCTTGTAACGCACTATTCCACTGGCTCCCTCTCATTCTGACTAATTTGGTGAGTCAGAGTCGACCAAATTTTGATCATTTTTCTTCATTGTGTTCCATTTTATTTGGAGATGTACAAGAAAACAACATTTAATGTTCTGAGATTTAGGAAAATCTGATTATTTATCTCTCTCACTGGGGGTTCAGGCTCCAAATCCACAGACCTCAGCCAGTCACAAAGCACCAACTACTAATGCTGCTCTTGATATTATTATTAGGAATGACTCCTACAGATTACAGCATTTAAAAGATGAACAATAATAAAAAATATTTGTAACACTGGTAATAAAGTGTGAGTAAAAAACACAAAATTCTAAAAATAATCAGAATTAATTTCATTTGCTGCAACTTGCTGTCAGCTCCTATATTGTATAGTATAGTTATTAAGTGTTGTACATTTTTGTGGTGCTTCTCAGATGGAAGAAGTTGAGATTTAAGGACATTGTCCAAGGACCCTTAGTGAATTTCTGTGTGACAGGATCCTCTGGTCTCTACCTGCTTTCAGTCTCAAGACCATCACCTTCCTATTATCAGTATAGAAACCTGTCCAGTTTCCGCTTTTCGCACCATGAATGTAGCATTTGCATCCCATTAAGATGATGCTAAATGCTGACAGACAGACAAAGGACGGGAAGCTGGAACATAAAGATTACATTTGCTCCAATCTCTGAGGGGTTTGGAACGTTGGGATCCACCTCAGTGGACTTCAGGGGATCCCCCTCACTGGTGCTGATGGTGTTTCACACGCAGGTTGTCTGTGGAGCAGAAATGGATGTGTGGCTTTTTTACCTTCACGTGTGAGTTGCCGGAAAACGCCACAAAAAAAAAAAAACACACACACAACACAACACAACACAAAACAAACATCCAGAACAACCACCAATGATCAAACAGTCGCGGTCAGAAACACGCCCTTGATCATCACAGATGAATACCAACTTTTCTGCACATGAAGCAGGAGGTGTCAGTTTACTGGCTTCACAGGAGGCAGATTCAGATGTGGATTTAATCAGCTGCAGGGAAGAGGAAAAAAAAAAAAAAAAAAAAAGGACAAAATCCTCTGACAAGAGGGGGAGACAGAAAACAGCTGCCCTGCTGTGACTGGCTGAGGCGGTGCCTTTGTCTCCACAGGCATCCTTATCAGCACGTGCAGGGATGCTGTCATTAATCTGCCCTTCACGGTCTGACCGTATTCACATTACACACACACACACACACACCACACACACACACTTAGAGACCAAAACCCCAAAACGTGGCAACAAGGTCAAAGACCTGATACAAGCACGGGTCATGTGGGGATTACCGCACCCCGTTCTGGTTTGAAGGCACAGCTGTAAGTGGAACACCATGTGCTGGGCTGCTTCATGCTGTGGTGCCGTTATTACAACCATGTGCAACCAGAGGACCAATAAACCAAAACTAACCCATAAGACCAAGTGCAAAAATAATAAAGAAAAATCATCAATGAAATGCACCAGAAGGCTGATGCACACTGTGCACACTCTACACACCAAATATAAATGTACAAATAAATACACATCTGTCTGCAACAGCTTTTTTTGTACCAAGTATGACTTCATAAAGAAGTCCTTCATATCAATCAATCACACATATTCTGCTGATCAATATATGCGTCAGACTAGGTCTCAGTCATTTCTCAAAACTTGATCTGATACGTTAGACCTCTGATACTCAATAAGTATTATGATTGATGCACCTGTGTGTTTACTATTGCCTATATTAGTTTCATTTAATACATTCATAATTATAATGTGTGGTTTTTGTAACTCAGCTTTTTAATACGTTACTTGTACTGCTTAATGTCTGTTGTATAATATTTTCGCCTTTTCTTTGCCTTTAATCCCAAATTAACACCACAACCTACATGTTTGTTTGATAAGATTACTAATGCAAGAGCCTTTATCATTTTCATATTCCTGGCTTCCCTCAGCCCAGCTGACCTGATTTTAAAGCTGGAAGTTCAAACAGACCCAGTTATACAAGAGCTTAGGACAATGCTTTAAAAAAAAAACAAATATATATATATATATATATATATATATATATATATATGAAAATGAAGATAAATTAAGTCCATATATTTTATATGGCCCATCAATTCCACTTTGTGCAGAACTGTAGTAAAACTAAGGCAAAGAGTACTACTGACTTAAAATATTTTAATTCAAAATATCATCACGTTACTGCGACTAGTATATGTAAAAAAAAAATATCTTCAAAAGTAGACCTTTAAAAAGCTGATGGTTCCGGGGGGTCCATCATCTTTTCTGGGTTCCACCCCTAACCTGCACATTGAGCAGTGAGACTGGAGAACTCCTTATATTTATGTGGAAAGTGTTGCCTGATTGACAGGTAAGAAAGTTTGTTTTTATCTGTGTCCCATCCTCTGGAAAAGCAAAGGTGTTTTTTTTTTGTTTTTTGTTTTTTTTGCTCTCTGGGCATGCTACTGCTGTTTTTAGCTGCTGTCAGCTTCACACTAATAGTCAGATGACATTCACATACTTTAAAAGCAAAGAAAAGCATAAATATTTTCAGGGAAAAAAAAAGACTTACTCCAGCTATGCTGCTCTTGTTCATGCGTCACCACCACGATGTGGGACACAGCAAGATGATGCAAACTGTTTTAAACTG
Organism: Thalassophryne amazonica; assembly: GCF_902500255.1. Lineage (NCBI taxonomy): Eukaryota > Metazoa > Chordata > Actinopteri > Batrachoidiformes > Batrachoididae > Thalassophryne > Thalassophryne amazonica. Next base: position 2,218,485 of record NC_047121.1, read on the forward strand.
CTGGACTAAAAGCTCTTTATGTCCAGCGGTGATGAATCAAAAACATGGTGACAGGATTTGCAGTCCAAATGCGTTATAGTACAGTGCACTATGTCAACAAAACAGCTCCCGTAGGATATGCCTACCAAATTGATTTCTTTGTTCTAATGGCTCCCTGTGGGTGTAAAAAAGAGAAAATATTGGGGTCCAAATTTTTGGCCCCCCCCAGACCCCCCAAAGGGGCCCCCAAATCCGATAATATACTGAAATAATGGACTTTGGCATGGCTTCCATAGGATATGCTTGCCAAAATTAATTCCTTTGTTCTAATGGCTCCCTATGGTGTATAAAGTGAAAATATTGGGGTTGAAATTTCTGGACCCCCTAGACCCCCAAAAGAGGCAAATTTGTAGGAGTAACCAAAAAGACTTGGGTAAATGCATACAAGAACTTAAGGATAATGATCCTGCTTACAGTGCTTCTCTGATCTTGGTTGTGGTCCTATTCCTATGAACCTAATGATGGTGAGCTGCCACAACAGGTCAGACCTTTGAAGAGGTTTGTTGTCATGTCTATTCATCCACTGGCCCTTACACCTTACCTGCACTGCGACAGGAGCTGTTTAGATCAAAGAATCTGGAAGGAGAAATACTGCCTCCTACTTGTGCTGCACTGCTTCCACATATAGCAAGGGTCAACTTTGTCTGCATGAGAGATCAATCCTATGATGACAAAAATGCATCTCTCCCCTCTGTGGAAGGAAATGGATGGAACATTCAGAATGAGATGTATGTGCCTCTGAAATGCCTTGAGCTCCCAGCACCTCGAGCAGTCATTGAACTAGCCAAGTGTGGGTGCAAATCAGGATGTAAAGAAATAAGATGGTGTGTTTGTCTGAGGAACAATATTCCATGCACCCCTCTATGTAAATGCTTCTCATGTGCTGTGAAAATGTTGATAGAAATGATGAATAGGAGGATGATGATGATTAGGACACTGTTTCTCTAATTTACATGCCTGCGTAAATTTATATGTCCATATGATACTTAAAATGTACTTATTATACTGTAGTATTTATGCACTGGTTATGTAAGATGTTATACCTTAAATAAAATCTTAGCTTTAAATGGTATTTTTTTTTATTATTATTATTATTATGTGTTCAGTATGGGTAAATAATGCTGCTGAATTCCATCACATTCTGAATAAAATAATTTCTTGTCCTAAGAAAGTTAAAGAATTAGGTGCTTTTTGTTCTAATTTTCTTATATTTACTGCTAAAATGTAACAAAATTGTTAAAAATACAAAAATATGTCTTTTATTTGGTAGCCTGATATCATGTTACCCCTTAAATGGTCTCATAAACACCTTAATATTACCAAGATTAACTTACAATTTAGAAATATTACCGAAAATCAGACCTTTTTGGTAGGAAAACTTAAGGGGCATCCCCAGAGTGGGCTCCAGGGTCTGAAAATTTGGACCCTGACATTTTTTATTTATTGGCACCCAAATAAAGCCATTTAAACAAAAAAAACTCAATTTTGGCACGCAAATCATACAGAATTACATAGTGCACTGTACTATTATACCAGTGCATCAATAATACTTTATCCCAGGACAGATACCTACTAATCATCTATCTATGCTTCTTGGGTTTTAAGACACACAAAATAAGTGTTTTTCAGATGTGGTTTTTCTTGATCTTTGGCCAAATTCTACTAAAATTTAACTAATTATCTTTTGATATCTATCAAAATCATATCCCCACCAAGTTTGAAGGAATCCATTGGGCTGTTTTTTTTGAGTCATCTTGTCCACAGACATGCATACCAGAGGAAAACAACATCATTCACATATTTATCTAAAGGAATCAATTAAGGCCAGATCAAGAACAGCCTTGTTTGACTTTGGAGTCAAACAAGGCTGACAGTCACCCTGTCATGACTGTCAGCATTATGTGAAAATATGTTTGATGCTGGAACTAGAAGTCACCAACAGTCTCAAGCATTATGTACATATATTAAAAAAAGTTAATGTAATAAGGCTTATGATACTGAATGAAAGTTCAGTTTTCGGCACATCGTGGATGTAGCCGCTGGTTTTAACATCTTAGGGCTGTACTACAAAGCCAGAATAACACACCAGGACTTTCTATAAAAGCTGAGATTTTGAAAATAACCTTCTCCAGACCGGGTTAAATGTGCAGCCTAAGTTGGAGTCACATGTGTGTCCCTGGCCCTCAGCTTACTATAACTCACATCGGTCATTTCTTATCCCAATAATGATATAGTACATTTTCTGTCAATTTAATGACTCAGTTTATATAGCTAAAGTCTAGCTAAAATGTCCATAACAGTTCATTTTGTGACTAAAGCACTCAATTTGACTCAAATTAACAGATTCTTTTTTTCAGATGTGGAGGCATCCAGGAGCTGACCTCTAATGACCTACAGGGGTCAAAATTTAAAAGAGTTCCAATAATAACATTGAAAGCTATACCATATTATTTGTCTGATCATAAAGATTTGAAAAAGCTATAGTTTGGACTATCTGTGACTGAATGTTATGGGGTAAAAACAGCAAAAATTATGACAAAGGTCAATTTCAGGTTGTACAGGGGTCAAAACTAAAGTTGCTACGATTTTGGTAATAAATGATGCAATTTATTGGTTGAGTTAATAAGGTTTTAAAAAGGAATAGTTTGCACCATCTGTCATGCTTGCAAAGAATCCAATGGATGTCAACCTTGTTTTACTTTAACTTTAGAGACAAAACATTCACCACAGACAAAACTATCCCAGTTATTAGTTCAATTAACTACTGAGCAGCATCTGACTTTTTGAACATTTTACAAAAATAAATAAAATACAAATTTTTGGAAACAAATTAAAATTTTCAGGATAGATCCAGAAAAATGTGTCAAATCACTAAAGTCCTCAAAATCTCCCTTGTGGCTTTTTCAGTATTGAAGACAGCTGTCATTTGATTTTTTTTTATCAGTTGACCAATCAGCAAATATGAGCATTTCACAAACATGTTGATGTCTGCATTATTAGTGCTGATATGAAAACTTTTACTTTACCAATAAACGACTGAAAAACAAGTCTCTGTTGAAAGCAGAGTCAGTATGTAGTTTTTCCAGTAGAGGGCGCTCTGACATGCACTGTAAAAGATGCTGTCAAGCATGGCTGGGACCCCATCACCCTTTGGCTGAATTAGCTACAAGAGCCCAGTTGCTGTTCATTTTCAGAGTGGGTGTTTCACAATGAATAAGAGGCAAGCGGTTGCTATGCTGTCAGCTAGATGGGGCCAAAATAGAACAATCGTATATTATGCAAACGTTGAGCATGCGACATAGCGACTTGTCAATCCAACTGACGGCAGCATGACGTACATTGATTAGTTGTTGGTTATTCACAACTGTAAATTGTGCTTGTCAGGAGACATTCCATCCTTTCAGCAAACATTTTTATCTTCAAACTCAAGAACTGCAAAATTCTGAAACTCAGTTTTTTGTTTTTTTAATACATGAATACTGGGAGGTCAAAGCTCCATGTACCATATAAAAAAATGCATTTCTGATATAACTAATTTTTTTAATGAATTTTTGGGTTTCAAGTAGGAAATGTACAGAAATGCTCACACTGCCCACTAGCTGGCAACAAAAGCTGCTCAAATGTGTAACAGGATTTAGTGAAAAGATGATGCGCTGGCAGCCAAAAAAAAAAAACATACAGTCATGTCCCTAAATGTATGGACAACTTACTTGTATTTAGCGTTATTTCTGACAAAGTTCATGTTTAAATTATAAAATAAGCCTGAATTATGTTTCATTGTCATCAGGGTTTGAATTGTTAAAACTCATAGCCATTTTATGTGCAACCAGCAGATATATGGGTATCGTAAATTTGTCACTTCTTCATAAAATCCATATTGGTGGCCCTATAGCTTTGAGTATTGGGAATGTCAGAAACTAATCAAATCAGATCAATTTTATTTATATAGCGCCAAATCACAACAAACAGTTGCCCCAAGGCGCTTTATATTGTAAGGCAAGGCCATACAATAATTACAGAAAAACCCCAACGGTCAAAACGACCCCCTGTGAGCAAGCACTTGGCTACAGTGGGAAGGAAAAACTCCCTTTTAACAGGAAGAAACCTCCAGCAGAACCAGGCTCAGGGAGGGCAGTCTTCTGCTGGGACTGGTTGGGGCTGAGGGAGAGAACCAGGAAAAAGACATGCTGTGGAGGGGAGCAGAGATCGATCACTAATGATTAAATGCAGAGTGGTGCATACAGAGCAAAAGAGAAAGACACACTCAGTGCATCATGGGAACCCCCCAGCAGTCTAAGTCTATAGCAGCATAACTAAGGGATGGTTCAGGGTCACCTGATCCAGCCCTAACTATAAGCTTTAGCAAAAAGGAAAGTTTTAAGCCTAATCTTAAAAGTAGAGAGGGTGTCTGTCTCCCTGATCTGAATTGGGAGCTGGTTCACAGGAGAGGAGCCTGAAAGCTGAAGGCTCTGCCTCCCATTCTACTCTACAAACCCTAGGAACTACAAGTAAGCCTGCAGTCTGAGAGCGAAGCGCTCTATTGGGGGTGATATGGTACTACGAGGTCCCTAAGATAAGATGGGACCTGATTATTCAAAACCTTATAAGTAAGAAGAAGAATTTTAAATTCTATTCTAGAATTAACAGGAAGCCAATGAAGAGAGGCCAATATGGGTGAGATATGCTCTCTCCTTCTAGTCCCCGTCAGTACTCTAGCTGCAGCATTTTGAATTAACTGAAGGCTTTTCAGGGAACTTTTAGGACAACCTGATAATAATGAATTACAATAGTCCAGCCTAGAGGAAATAAATGCATGAATTAGTTTTTCAGCATCACTCTGAGACAAGACCTTTCTAATTTTTAGAGATATTGCGTAAATGCAAAAAAGCAGTCCTACATATTTGTTTAATATGCGCATTGAAGGACATATCCTGATCAAAAATGACTCCAAGATTTCTCACAGTATTACTAGAGGTCAGGGTAATGCCATCCAGAGTAAGGATCTGGTTAGACACCATGTTTCTAAGATTTGTGGGGCCAAGTACAATAACTTCAGTTTTATCTGAGTTTAAAAGCAGGAAATTAGAAGTCATCCATGTCTTTATGTCTGAAAGACAATCCTGTAGTTTAACTAATTGGTGTGTGTCCTCTGGCTTCATGGATAGATAAAGCTGGGTATCATCTGCATAACAATGAAAATTTAAGCAATGCTGTCTAATAATACTGCCTAAGGGAAGCATGTACTGAGGTCTGTGAGAAAAGAAACTGATCTTTTTATTTTTTTCAAAAACTATATGGATTTGAATCACGTGCGATTACATCAGACAAGCTTGAACCCTCGTGCGCATGCGTGAGTTTTTTCACGCCTGTCAGTTGCGTCGTTCGCCTGTGGGCAGGCTTTGAGTGAGCACTGGTCCACCCCGGAATTCCTTTGTCTAACTACTTGCTGAGAGACTGGCGCTTTGCTTTATCAAAATTTTTATAGAAACTGTAAGGCAGATCCGAGTGGACACCATTCGAGAAATTCTGACGGTTTTCGGTGAAAATTTTAAGGGCTGATGAGAGATTATGGAGTGTTACTGTCGCTTTAAGGACTGCCCACGGAGCCGTACGGCGCACCGAGCCGCCGTCGTCAGCCTGTTTCGAGCTGAAAACTTCCAAATTTAAGCCTCTGTTGACCCAGGACGTCGTGAGAGTACAGAGAAGTTTCAGAAGAGGTCAGAATCAGCAATTTATCCAGACATTCCACTGTTAAAGGAGATTTTGTAATGAAAGACATGCGGACGGATTCGCGCGTCGGCACCCAGCTGCTCATGGTACGGCGCCACAGCAAAACACCTCCGCTGGAAGCCAGACAGGACAAGTTTGAACATGCCCAGCTATTAAACAATTTCTCGGATACTCACTCGACTGAAAGCCATCGAAAGCCGCCTAAATCTTACGAATGGTTATCAACACAGAGGCGTTTTCATATAGTTTTTAGTTCATATAGTTTTTTAAAAAAATAAAAAGGTCAGTTTCTTTTCTCACAGACCTCATATAAAGTGAATAAAATTGGTCCTAGCACAGAACCTTGTGGAACTCCATAATTAACCTTAGTCTGTGAAGAAGACTCTCCATTTACATGAACAAATTGTAATCTATTAGATAAATATGATTCAAACCACCGCAGCAATAAAATTTTATGGTCAACAGTATCAAAAGCAGCACTGAGGCCTAACAGAACAAGCACAGAGATGAGTCCACTGTCTGAGGCCATAAGAAGATCATTTGTAACCTTCACTAATGCTGTTTCTGTACTACAACTAAGATGATGGCACACACACGCACACACACACACACACACACACACACACACACACACACACACACACACACACACACATTTCAAATAATCATTGAGTGTAACACCACCAGCACCAGCTTCTTTGTCTCTGTTGAACTCTTCTCATGTGATGCTGCAGGTTCCAGTGAACGTTGGATGAACGCACTCTCAGAGAGACGGTTCTTACCTTCATTGCAGAAGCGGCCCTGGTATTCTGTTTTGGAGCAGTCGCAGACCGGTTGTCCATCTACCACAGAGCACCCGCCGCCGTTCTCGCAGGGATTTACCGTGCACCATCCCTCCGACTCCAGCGGCACCTTGAAGCTGCCCAGGAGCAGAGGTTCTGACCCGCTGTATTTGAGGTCACTTATTGCACCCCTGAAGGGTGGCATGTTTTGGACTGTGGGCAGCGTGAGGGCACCATTGCGGATGTCCTGAGGAACTCCACCCAGGAACAGGTCACTCACAATCTTCATGAACTGGCGCTGAGGCCGGACCTCGTCTGCTTTGGCCTGGCCATCCAGAGCCAGCACAGTGCGCAAGTTGTACCTGCTCAGCGTTGCAAAGTGCCAGTTGCTGTCATCCACCCTCTTTTCTGATGCCACTACAGTCTCAGCACAGTCGATGCTGAACCTCAACTGCAGCTTTCCCTGCGTCACCGCCAGCTGCAGAAAGTCACAGTAACCGCCATCGTCAAAGTAGAGCAGCAGTGCCTCGGTGGCGTCCGTCTGGAACTGGAAGCTGAGATCGCCATGGGTGCTGGCATCCCAGCGGAGGTAGCGTGCCCACTGTCCGGGAGTGCCCAAAAACTCCAGGCCCACACATGCACTCAGCAACAACTGCAGACGGACACAAAAACTGAGAGGACTCATTGTTGCAAGGACAGATGAGGTGTTGATCCCAGAAGGTTGAGTCCTCAGGTGAGCTGGTCGGGTTTATACAAAGAATGTGCAGAGAGAGTTCAAGTGGTATTTGTTATAAAAGTATTAGTTTTAAACAGACGAGTGCAAAAGCAGGAGAACAGTCTTTGTTTTTAACAGTCTTGATGCCAAACACGTGAGCGGCGGTGGAGGGCAGTGACCATAGCATAGTTCTGCTTTTATTTCTTTATTGGTTTCTTCCTCCAGCTGGCTTAAAGGGACGGGAGGCAGAAGGTGACCTCTGAACCCATTTAGGCTAAAAAACAGATGTTGTCCACACTTCTGGTGCAAGGTCTGACAGGGAGGACTCCTCTGGAAACCAGGGCGGGGCTCGTGTCCTCCATCACGGGGTCTGGTGGAAAATGCAGCAGATCTCCCCCAGATCAATCACTGTGAAAAAAAAACAACACAAAAACAAGCACAGGGTCAGCTGACATGCAAATCTGACCTTTGACCCAATGACCTTGTCTCCACAATTTAGGAACCTACAGACAATACAAACTTTGACTTTTGACCCCAATGACTGAACAGTTTAAAAGGTCAATTCCAGAGTTGACCTGGAAGTTGTCAAAAGAACCTGGGAGAACGTGAACAAACAAAAGTTAGTCCAATTATTGTGTGGATGGTGATGTGCCACACAGTGTACAAAAGTAACAACAAAAAACACACGTGATCAAGCTAAAAATAAGGAAAGATAACACTTTATTGATCTCACAGTGGAGAAATTCACGTTACGTCAGCTCTTAATAACTAAATAAATTACAAGCCAAACGTATTTCTGCTGTGCGTTGGTGAAGCGGTGAGAGCTGGGTACAGTTTTCACTCCAAAGCAGCTGGATGGATTAAACTTTAATAGACGTCAAGAGGTGGGTGGGTTTTAGAGTAATCTGGTCAAAGGTCATCAAGGACAATGTCAGCAGAAAAAAAAACTGAATGTCAATAACCAAGAGCTAAGATGGATCTTCCATTTTATACTTGCAGGTTTTGTGGATTGGAATTATTTTTATAAATATTAATGGCTGAGACAGCCTGGGCAAAATGTATAATCACTGCATTTTTATTTTACGTTGTGCTTTGAAACATCCATTATAATAGACAAGTGGCCTCTGTGTGTTTGGCTTCGGTCATGCAACAACTGCGGAGAGCTGACATTTGTCGTTTGGCATGTTTATGTGATTTTGGGACAAGGATGAATGCTGCAAAAACAGAAAGTTGATAAGACAAACATTTTAGGAGAAAATTTGCAATTTTAACTAACCAATAACCAATGAATGCTGTGCTGCAATGCACCATGGGAGTATGGGGTTTTGAGGTTTTAAATGCTATTGTAGTTCATGTTAGTTTAACAGTGTTGTTCCTGTTACTTGTGTTTTTGTAGATCAATTGGTGTAGTCACTTTAGTTAAGTGTTATGTTGCTGTTACCATGAGTGAGTAAATCTCATGTTGGTACCATGAGTGAAAGGCTTCAGTTTATTTCATTTAAACAGATAAGAAAAAACCCACTGAGATCAAGACCTCTTTCCCAAGGGGGATCTGGCCAAGAAGGCAACAGCACACACCAACATGGCAAAGCAATAATAAAACAATACATCCGCCATAAAACACGAGCAGCTAACCTATGGACACAATAATTACTTTAAATAACAATTCAAGTTCTATCACAGTAAAGCTTGTGGTCTAAGACATTATTCACTTTGCGTGTTTTTAGGAATCCGCTAGCTTAGCGCAGCTACTAGCTCTTAGCCGGTTTAGCATGGCGGCTTCTCCTGTCTCTCCCGCACTTTTATGCTCTGGGTGTGAAATGTTTAGTTATTCCTCGGCCTCCTTTAGCAGTAATGGTACTTGTAATAAGTGTAGCTTATTCGTAGCTTTGGAGGCCAGGCTGGGCGAATTGGAGACTCGGCTCCGCACCGTGGAAAATTCTACAGCTAGCCAGGCCCCTGTAGTCGGTGCAGACCAAGGTAGCTTAGCCGCCGTTAGTTTCCCTCTGGCAGATCCCGAGCAGCCGGGAAAGCAGGCCAACTGGGTGACTGTGAGGAGGAAGCGTAGCCCTAAACAGAAGCCCCGTGTACACCGCCAACGCGTTCACATTTCTAATAGTTTTTCCCCACTCGACGACACACCCGCCGAGGATTAAACTCTGGTTATTGGCGACTCTGTTTTGAGAAATGTGAAGTTAACGACACCAGCAACCATAGTCAATTGTCTTCCGGGGGCCAGAGCAGGCGACATTGAAGGAAATTTGAAACTGCTGGCTAAGGCTAAGCGTAAATTTGGTAAGATTGTAATTCACGTCGGCAGTAATGACACCCGGTTACGCCAATCGGAGGTCACTAAAATTAACATTGAATCGGTGTGTAACTTTGCAAAAACAATGTCGGACTCTGTAGTTTTCTCTGGGCCCCTCCCCAATCAGACCAGGAGTGACATGTTTAGCCGCATGTTCTCCTTGAATTGCTGGCTGTCTTAGTGGTGTCCAAAAAATGAGGTGGGCTTCATAGATAATTGGCAAAGCTTCTGGGGAAAACCAGGTCTTGTTAGGAGAGACGGCATCCATCCCACTTTGGATGGAGCAGCTCTCATTTCTAGAAATCTGGCCAATTTTCTTAAATCCTCCAAACCGTGACTATCCAGGGTTGGGACCAGGAAGCAGAGTTGTAGTTTTACACACCTCTCTGCAGCTTCTCTCCCCCTGCCATCCCCTCATTACCCCATCCCCGTAGAGACGGTGCCTGCTCCCAGACCACCAATAACCAGCAAAAATCTATTTAAGCATAAAAATTCAAAAAGAAAAAATAATATAGCACCTTCAACTGCACCACAGACTAAAACAGTTAAATGTGGTCTATTAAACATTAGGTCTCTCTCTTCTAAGTCCCTGTTAGTAAATGATATAATAATTGATCAACATATTGATTTATTCTGCCTTACAGAAACCTGGTTACAGCAGGATGAATATGTTAGTTTAAATGAGTCAACACCCCCGAGTCACACTAACTGCCAGAACGCTCGTAGCACGGGCCGGGGCGGAGGATTAGCAGCAATCTTCCATTCCAGCTTATTAATTAATCAAAAACCCAGACAGAGCTTTAATTCATTTGAAAGCTTGACTCTTTGTCTTGTCCATCCAAATTGGAAGTCCCAAAAACCAGTTTTATTTGTTATTATCTATCGTCCACCTGGTCGTTACTGTGAGTTTCTTTGTGATTTTTCAGACCTTTTGTCTGACTTAGTGCTTAGCTCAGATAATTATAGTGGGCGATTTTAACATCCACACAGATGCTGAGAATGACAGCCTCAACACTGCATTTAATCTATTATTAGACTCGATTGGCTTTGCTCAAAATGTAAATGAGTCCACCCACCACTTTAATCATACCTTAGATCTTGTTCTGACTTATGGTATGGAAATTGAAGACTTAACAGTATTCCCTGAAAACTCCCTTCTGTCTGATCATTTGTTAAGAACATTTACATTTACTCTGATGGACTACCCAACAGTGAGGAATAAGTTTCATTACAGTAGAAGTCTTACAGAAAGCGCTGTAACTAGGTTTAAGGATATGATTCCTTCTTTATGTTCTCCAATGCCATACGCCAACACAGGGCAGAGTAGCTACCTAAACTCTGTAAGTGAGATAGAGTATCTCGTCAATAGTTTTACATCCTCATTGAGGACAACTTTGGATGCTGTAGCTCCTATGAAAAAGAGAGCCTTAAATCAGAAGTGCCTGACTCCGTGGTATAACTCACAAACTCGCAGCTTAAAGCAGATAACCCGTAAGTTGGAGAGGAAATGGCGTCTCACTAATTTAGAAGATCTTCACTTAGCCTGGAAAAAGAGTCTGTTGCTCTATAAAAAAAGCCCTCCGTAATGCTAGGACATCTTACTACTCATCACTAATTGAAGAAAATAAGAACAACCCCAGGTTTCTTTTCAGCACTGTAGCCAGGCTGACAAAGAGTCAGAGCTCTATTGAGCCATGTATTCCTTTAACTTTAACTAGTAATGACTTCATGACTTTCTTTGCTAATAAAATTTTAACTATTAGAGAAAAAATTACTCATAACCATCCCAAAGACATATCGTTCTCTTTGGCTGCTTTCAGTGATGCCGGTATTTGGTTAGACTCTTTCTCTCCGATTGTTCTGTCTGAGTTATTTTCATTAGTTACTTCCTCCAAACCATCAACATGTCTATTAGACCCCATTCCTACCAGGCTGCTCAAGGAAGCCATATCATTAATTAATGCTTCGATTTTAAATATGATCAATCTGTCTTTATTAGTTGGCTATGTACCACAGGCTTTTAAGGTGGCAGTAATTAAACCATTACTTAAAAAGCCATCACTTGACCCAGCTATCTTAGCTAATTATAGGCCAATCTCCAACCTTCCTGTTCTCTCAAAAATTCTTGAAAGGGTAGTTGTAAAACAGCTAACTGATCATCTGCAGAGGAATGGTCTATTTGAAGAGTTTCAGTCAGGTTTTAGAATTCATTATAGTACAGAAACAGCATTAGTGAAGGTTACAAATGATCTTCTTATGGCCTCAGACAGTGGACTCATCTCTGTGCTTGTTCTGTTAGACCTCAGTGCTGCTTTTGATACTGTTGACCATAAAATTTTATTACAGAGATTAGAGCATGTCATAGGTATTAAAGGCACTGCGCTGCGGTGGTTTGAATCATATTTATCTAATAGATTACAATTTGTTCATGTAAATGGGGAATCTTCTTCACAGACTAAGGTTAATTATGGAGTTCCACAAGGTTCTGTGCTAGGACCAATTTTAGTCACTTTATACATGCTTCCCTTAGGCAGTATTATTAGACGGCATTGCTTAAATTTTCATTGTTACACAGATGATACTCAGCTTTATCTATCCATGAAGCCAGAGGACACACACCAATTAGCTAAACTGCAGGATTGTCTCACAGACATAAAGACATGGATGACCTCTAATTTCCTGATTTTAAACTCAGATAACACTGAAGTTATTGTACTTGGACCCACAAATCTTAGAAATATGGTGTCTAACCAGATCCTTACTCTGGATGGCATTACCCTGACCTCTAGTAATACTGTGAGAAATCGTGGAGTCATTTTTGATCAGGATAACAAATATGTAGGACTGCTTTTTTGCATTTGCGCAATATCTCTAAAATTAGAAAGGTCTTGTCTCAGAGTGATGCTGAAAAACTAATTCATGCATTTATTTCCTCTAGGCTGGACTATTGTAATTCATTATTATCAGGTTGTCCTAAAAGTTCCCTGAAAAGCCTTCAGTTAATTCAAAATGCTGCAGCTAGAGTACTGACAGGGACTAGAAGAGCATATCTCACCCTATATTGGCCTCTCTTCATTGGCTTCCTGTTAATTCTAGAATAGAATTTAAAATTCTTCTTCTTACTTATAAGGTTTTGAATAATCAGGTCCCATCTTATCTTAGGGACCTCGTAGTACCGTATCACCCCAATAGAGCGCTTCGCTCTCAGACTGCAGGCTTACTTGTAGTTCCTAGGGTTTGTAAGAGTAGAATGGGAGGCAGAGCCTTCAGCTTTCAGGCTCCTCTCCTGTGGAACCAGCTCCCAATTCAGATCAGGGAGACAGACACCCTCTCTACTTTTAAGATTAGGCTTAAAACTTTCCTTTTTGCTAAAGCTTATAGTTAGGGCTGGATCAGGTGACCCTGAACCATCCCTTAGTTATGCTGCTATAGACTTAGACTGCTGGGGGGTTCCCATGATGCACTGAGTGTTTCTTTCTCTTTTTGCTCTGTATGCACCACTCTGCATTTAATCATTAGTGATTCATCTCTGCTCCCTTCCACAGCATGTCTTTTTCCTGGTTCTCTCCCTCAGCCCCAACCAGTCCCAGCAGAAGACTGCCCCTCCCTGAGCCTGGTTCTGCTGGAGGTTTCTTCCTGTTAAAAGGGAGTTTTTCCTTCCCACTGTTGCCAAGTGCTTGCTCACAGGGGGTCGTTTTGACCGTTGGGGTTTTTACGTAATTATTGTATGGCCTTGCCTTACAATATAAAGTGCCTTGGGGCAACTGTTTGTTGTGATTTGGCGCTATATAAATAAAATTGATTGATTGAATTGATTAAGACATACACATTGTCCAAAAGATTTCCGTTGCCGGTTTTCTAATACCGATCGGACACCTGTCAGTGAAACCAGCCCTGGCAGTTTCAATTCTATTTGAAGGGCATGTCAAGAAACAGGGGAAGCAAAACTAAAAGCTTTCTTTCGCTTTTCCATTCGAACATGGGGAACAGAAAAACAAAGTGTCTTTTGAACATAAAGCATAACCGCTTACAGTTCTCCACAGAAAAGTGGACAGGTAAGTTGGAACCAGCCCAACAAGTGCCTTGTATACTAAAGTCATCCAGTGCGTGAACCGCCTTGCTTCCAAAGAACATGCCAGCCTTGGCATAGAGTTCGCAGTGATGGGTAAGGTGGCTACTACCAGTGACATATGGAAAGTGGAAACCAGTGACAGTGGAAACCATTCGGAAGATTCAGACGGCTTTCGGTGGCTTTTCAGTTGAGTGAGTATCCGAGAAATTGTGTAACAGCTGGGCATGCCACAACTTGTCCTGTGAAACTTCCAACACGGACATGCTTTTTGTTGTGCGCCATGAGCGGCTCCGTCCCGACGCGGGAATTCCTCCGCACGTCTTTCATTACAAAATCTCCTGTAACAGTGGAATGTGCCACAAAAGTGCTGATGTCCACCTCTTCCACAATTTCTCTGGTAGTCAGACGATGTCCCGGATCAACAAAGCGTTCACTTTGGAAATGATCTGGTTGTTTCAGCCTGTCAATGGCCACTCAGAGCGCGGAGCGCCCTCCGCCGCTGTGGGCCATCTTTAATCCGGTTGTAATGATCCTTAATCTGTGTGATGCCCAGAGTATCCTCACCAAAAGCCGTCTGAATCTTCCGAATGGTTTCCACCTGGCTGTCTCTCACAGTTTCTGGAAAAATTTGATTCAGCGCTGCTCCAATCGCTCAGCCATTTCCCTGACAATGAAAATCCGACGAGGGGGGTGGACCAGTGCTCACTCAAAGCCTGCCCACAGGCGAATGACGCAACCGACAGGTGTGAAAAAACTCACGCATGCGCACGAAGGTTCAAGCTTGGCTGATGCAAGCACACATGATTCAAATCAATCAATCAATCAATCAATTTTTTTATATAGCGCCAAATCACAACAAACAGTTGCCCCAAGGCGCTTTATATTGTAAGGCAAGGCCATACAATAATTATGTAAAACCCCAATGGTCAAAACGACCCCCTGTGAGCAAGCACTTGGCTACAGTGGGAAGGAAAAACTCCCTTTTAACAGGAAGAAACCTCCAGCAGAACCAGGCTCAGGGAGGGGCAGTCTTCTGCTGGGACTGGTTGGGGCTGAGGGAGAGAACCAGGAAAAAGACATGCTGTGGAGGGGAGCAGAGATCGATCACTAATGATTAAATGCAGAGTGGTGCATACAGAGCAAAAAGAGAAAGAAACAGTGCATCATGGGAACCCCCCAGCAGTCTACGTCTATAGCAGCATAACTAAGGGATGGTTCAGGGTCACCTGATCCAGCCCTAACTATAAGCTTTAGCAAAAAGGAAAGTTTTAAGCCTAATCTTAAAAGTAGAGAGGGTGTCTGTCTCCCTGATCTGAATTGGGAGCTGGTTCCACAGGAGAGGAGCCTGAAAGCTGAAGGCTCTGCCTCCCATTCTACTCTTACAAACCCTAGGAACTACAAGTAAGCCTGCAGTCTGAGAGCGAAGCGCTCTATTGGGGTGATACGGTACTACGAGGTCCCTAAGATAAGATGGGACCTGATTATTCAAAACCTTATAAGTAAGAAGAAGAATTTTAAATTCTATTCTAGAATTAACAGGAAGCCAATGAAGAGAGGCCAATATGGGTGAGATATGCTCTCTCCTTCTAGTCCCCGTCAGTACTCTAGCTGCAGCATTTTGAATTAACTGAAGGCTTTTTAGGGAACTTTTAGGACAACCTGATAATAATGAATTACAATAGTCCAGCCTAGAGGAAATAAATGCATGAATTAGTTTTTCAGCATCACTCTGAGACAAGACCTTTCTGATTTTAGAGATATTGCGTAAATGCAAAAAAGCAGTCCTACATATTTGTTTAATATGCACTTTGAATGACATATCCTGATCAAAAATGACTCCAAGATTTCTCACAGTATTACTAGAGGTCAGGGTAATGCCATCCACAGTAAGGATCTGGTTAGACACCATGTTTCTAAGATTTGTGGGGCCAAGTACAATAACTTCAGTTTTATCTGAGTTTAAAAGCAGGAAATTAGAGGTCATCCATGTCTTTATGTCTGTAAGACAATCCTGCAGTTTAGCTAATTGGTGTGTGTCCTCTGGCTTCATGGATAGATAAAGCTGGGTATCATCTGCGTAACAATGAAAATTTAAGGAATACCGTCTAATAATACTGCCTAAGGGAAGCATGTATAAAGTGAATAAAATTGGTCCTAGCACAGAACCTTGTGGAACTCTATAATTAACTTTAGTCTGTGAAGAAGATTCCCCATTTACATGAACAAATTGTAATCTATTAGACAAATATGATTCAAACCACTGCAGCGCAGTGCCTTTAATACCTATGGCATGCTCTAATCTCTGTAATAAAATTTTATGGTCAACAGTATCAAAAGCAGCACTGAGGTCTAACAGAACAAGCACAGAGATGAGTCCACTGTCCGAGGCCATAAGAAGATCATTTGTAACCTTCACTAATGCTGTTTCTGTACTATGATGAATTCTAAAACCTGACTGAAACTCTTCAAATAGACCATTCCTCTGCAGATGATCAGTTAGCTGTTTTACAACTACCCTTTCAAGAATTTTTGAGAGAAAAGGAAGGTTGGAGATTGGCCTATAATTAGCTAAGATAGCTGGGTCAAGTGATGGCTTTTTAAGTAATGGTTTAATTACTGCCACCTTAAAAGCCTGTGGTACATAGCCAACTAACAAAGATAGATTGATCATATTTAAGATCGAAGCATTAAATAATGGTAGGGCTTCCTTGAGCAGCCTGGTAGGAATGGGGTCTAATAAACATGTTGATGGTTTGGATGAAGTAACTAATGAGAATAACTCAGACAGAACAATCGGAGAGAAAGAGTCTAACCAAATACCGGCATCACTGAAAGCAGCCAAAGATAACGATACGTCTTTGGGATGGTTATGAGTAATTTTTTCTCTAATAGTTAAAATTTTGTTAGCAAAGAAAGTCATGAAGTCATTACTAGTTAAAGTTAATGGAATACTCAGCTCAATAGAGCTCTGACTCTTTGTCAGCCTGGCTACAGTGCTGAAAAGAAACCTGGGGTTGTTCTTATTTTCTTCAATTAGTGATGAGTAGAAAGATGTCCTAGCTTTACAGAGGGCTTTTTATAGAGCAACAGACTCTTTTTCCAGGCTAAGTAAAGATCTTCTAAATTAGTGAGATGCCATTTCCTCTCCAACTTACGGGTTATCTGCTTTAAGCTACGAGTTTGTGAGTTATACCACGGAGTCAGGCACTTCTGATTTAAAGCTCTCTTTTTTAGAGGAGCTACAGCATCCAAAGTTGTCTTCAATGAGGATGTAAAACTATTGACGACATACTCTATCTCACTTACAGAGTTTAGGTAGCTACTCTGCACTGTGTTGGTATATGGCATTAGAGAACATAAAGAAGGAATCATATCCTTAAACCTAGTTACAGCGCTTTCTGAAAGACTTCTAGTGTAATGAAACTTATTCCCCACTGCAGGGTAGTCCATCAGAGTAAATGTAAATGTTATTAAGAAATGATCAGACAGAAGGGAGTTTTCAGGGAAGTCTTCAATTTCCATACCATAAGTCAGAACAAGATCTAAGATATGATTAAAGTGGTGGGTGGACTCATTTACTTTTTGAGCAAAGCCAATAGAGTCTAATAATAGATTAAATGCAGTGTTGAGGCTGTCATTCTCAGCATCTGTGTGGATGTTAAAATCGCCAAATCGACAAAAGGTCTGAAAATTCACAGAGAAACTCACAGTAACGACCAGGTGGACGATAGATAATAACAAATAAAACTGTTTTTTGGGACTTCCAATTTGGATGGACAAGACTAAGAGTCAAGCTTTCAAATGAATTAAAGCTCTGTCTGGGTTTTTGATTAATTAATAAGCTGGAATGGAAGATTGCTGCTAATCCTCCTCCTCGGCCCGTGCTACGAGCATTCTGACAGTTAGTGTGACTCGGGGGTGTTGACTCATTTAAACTAACATATTCATCCTGCTGTAACCAGGTTTCTGTAAGGCAGAATAAATCAATATGTTGATCAATTATTATATCATTTACCAACAGGGACTTAGAAGAGAGAGACCTAATGTTTAATAGACCACATTTAACTGTTTTAGTCTGTGGTGCAGTTGAAGGTGCTATATTATTTTTTCTTTTTGAATTTTTATGCTTAAATAGATTTTTGCTGGTTATTGGTAGTCTGGGAGCAGGCACCGTCTCTACGGGGATGGGGTAATGAGGGGATGGCAGGGGGAGAGAAGCTGCAGAGAGGTGTGTAAGACTACAACTCTGCTTCCTGGTCCCAACCCTGGATAGTCACGGTTTGGAGGATTTAAGAAAATTGGCCAGATTTCTAGAAATGAGAGCTGCTCCATCCAAAGTGGGATGGATGCCGTCTCTCCTAACAAGACCAGGTTTTCCCCAGAAGCTTTGCCAATTATCTATGAAGCCCACCTCATTTTTTGGACACCACTCAGACAGCCAGCAATTCAAGGAGAACATGCAGCTAAACATGTCACTCCCGGTCCGATTGGGGAGGGGGCCAGAGAAAACTACAGAGTCCGACATTGTTTTTGCAAAGTTACACACCGATTTAATGTTAATTTTAGTGACCTCCGATTGGCGTAACCGGGTGTCATTACTGCCGACGTGAATTACAATCTTATCAAATTTACGCTTAGCCTTAGCCAGCAGTTTCAAATTTCCTTCAATGTCGCCTGCTCTGGCCCCCGGAAGACAATTGACTATGGTTGCTGGTGTCGCTAACTTCACATTTCGCAAAACAGAGTCGCCAATAACCAGAGTTTGATCCTCGGCGGGTGTGTCGTCGAGTGGGGAAAAACGGTTAGAAATGTGAACGGGTTGGCGGTGTACACGGGGCTTCTGTTTAGGGCTACGCTTCCTCCTCACAGTCACCCAGTCAGCCTGCTTTCCCGGCTGCTCAGGATCTGCCAGGGGGGAACTAACGGCGGCTAAGCTACCTTGGTCCGCACCGACTACAGGGGCCTGGCTAGCTGTAGAATTTTCCACGGTGCGGAGCCGAGTCTCCAATTCGCCCAGCCTGGCCTCCAAAGCTACGAATAAGCTACACTTATTACAAGTACCGTTACTGCTAAAGGAGGCCGAGGAATAACTAAACATTTCACACCCAGAGCAGAAAAGTGCGGGAGAGACAGGAGAAGCCGCCATGCTAAATCGGCTAAGAGCTAGTAGCTACGCTAAGCTAGCGGATTCCTAAAAACACGCAAAGTGAATAATGTGTAAATAATTTAGAGGTGATTCAGCAGAAGGAGTGCTTTAGTTAAGGCACGTAAAGATTACACTGGGAAACAAATCGTAATCTAGATAAGTAGATCAATCTAACTGCGCAGATTAAACAGCTAACAGATACAGAAAAACACCGCTGTGCTCCGGAACAGGAAGTGATACAATACCGCAGTGAGAGCCAACCCAAATCCATATAGTTTTTTTAAAAAATAAAAAGGACGGATAGTTTTCTAACAGACCTCGCATTTATTGCGGAATTGCCAAAAAATAATCCCATCTGCCTCAGATTTAGTTTTTCGTACCATGGCTTAGGGCCCCTTCACACAGTACAAATAAATACGAAACAACTCGTACAAGAGAACCACAAAAACATTGAGCCTACGCCGGGAGGGACACGTGGTCAGGCATGCATGAACGCTCATGCATGAAACTGTCACAGCGGGAACACAGTGCGAGCAGCTGGAGCATATGTAACACATCGTGCAGCCATTTTGAAAAAAGAAAAAACATGCCACCCACCAAATTTGAACCTGCAATTTACAAAAGCACTGATTGCCAGACAGAAACATTACCACTGCTTGTCCCATAAAAGGTGCAGAAAAATGCTTGAAATCAACAAGGAGATAGGCATATTTAAAAAAAAAATAAAACCACACACACCATAAAAAACACCGCATTTTACTGAATCCCTCTTATTAAGCGGACAATACAAGTATGATCCGTCTATTCCTCTGTAGATGACCCATGGTCACAGACGTACAGTCAAGAAATGACATGAATGAAGCAGTGCACTCTTATCATGTCCACATCTACTGGTCTAGCGTGTCCGGCCCAACACACGTGTCCTGTCAACAGCGCGCCAGAGGACAGACACCACGTCATGTGGAACAGAGCTCACGTGGGCGACGTGACATTCAGATCACCCGCTGTATGTTATGAACTGACAGTCCATTTCATCTGAGGCAGCCAGTCAATGTGCGCACCGTGCGCGTGCTCGCAACAGTGATATATGTTTTTATGCATGTCCACGCGAGGACAGCAAGCAGACACACACGCATCACAGTGGGCAGCTGTAAGTTCATGTCTGTCCAAACATGGTATGTGTTCCGCAGCCGGGAAGTTCAGAACCAGAGATTTCAACCGGGGGGAGGGGGGGCATGCAACGCATGCGCAATTCACATGCACGGCACATGTGTTGAGTGAGGAGGACACACCACGTATGTTGCAATGCCAGACTCATGGGGGCACTAAGACAAATTTCACAGTCAGCTAGAAAGTGATCATCTGCTGACTGTTTTCGTGTTAATAGCATGAATGACCACACATGTGGCATCTGGAATTTGGCCGACACCTACAGCGAGAGGGATTGAATGGGCTCTCACAGCGCACACTGTCTTTCAGGCGCTGGTGTGCGCAAATAGTTGTAGCAACAGGTGTACAAGGGGTTGGAGGCAGCTATGATTTTACACATATTGCATACAATACCAGCTTCGTGGACAATTCAGCCACATTTGTACTATGTGTGAAGAAGTCCTTAAGAAGGTTTTCAACCTCCATGGAAAACCAGGGATTATTCCAAGCCTTTACTCTAAACTTATGTAATGAGCGCATTTAATAGCTTCAAGCGTTCCTCATGAAATAAATTCCAGACCAACTCAACATCACCTAGAATGGAGATTTGCTTCCAATCAACACTTAGCAATTCCTGCAAAAAAGCCTGCTCCTGAAAATGTTTAAAATCCCTCTTAAGCAAAATTCGTGGTTTGGCTTTAGAAAGTATGGCATTTCTGATGACTGCAACTGTACAGTGGTCACTCGGCTCAATCCCAAAAACACTGACACTATTAAATTTATGAGGGGCATCTGTTAGTATTAAATCAAGCAGTGATGACTGAGAAGGATCTTTGATGTTATGCCGGTTTGGACTATTAGTTGACTCAAATTTAATAAGTCAAAGACTAACCCATCAGAAGCTGATGACAACTAGTCTCTTTTCACCATATATTTTGTAACATTTATATGTTTCAATGTTGTTTTATGGCAACTCAGCACTTTGATAAAGCAATGTCATTTGAAATAATTATTTTTGTTCTTTATTATAAACTGTTTTATTCTTTATTATTTTATATTTCAGCAGCCAAGGAACATTTGACAATTTGCTGATTTTCAAGTATTTTAAGTTTTCAAATAATGTTCTGTTGTTAAATAAAGTGATGGAAGGAGAGAAAAATTGTTTCCCTGGTACATTTCTTAAAAATTCCCTGCTAATCTGGTTAATCCTGTCAAAACCCCATCAGATTCATTGATGATCCAAATAATAGTTTGTTGCAGCCCTATTTTGTATTTTTTATATATATTTTGGATTATGCCATGTGTGCTGTTATTGGTGTAGATATGATGAGGAATTTGAGTTTATTGATTATTTTAAGATGTCTGTTTTGCTGTTGTGCTCACTTTGTTTTGGTTTTGCTGTGATAAGTAAAAGTTGCTGAGGTCAAAGGGGTAGGTGTATACGAGGGCTGTCCATAAAGTAACGGTCCTTTTTATTTTTTTCAAAAACTATATGGATTTCATTCATATGTTTTTACGTCAGACATGCTTGAACCCTCGTGCGCATGCGTGAGTTTTTCCACGCCTGTCGGTGACGTCATTCGCCTGTGAGCACTCCTTGTGGGAGGAGTCGTCCAGCCCCTCGTCGGAATTCCTTTGTCTGAGAAGTTGCTGAGAGACTGGCGCTTTGTTTGATCAAAATTTTTTCTAAACCTGTGAGACACATCGAAGTGGACATGGTTCGAAAAATTAAGCTGGTTTTCAGTGAAAATTTTAACGGCTGATGAGAGATTTTGAGGTGATTCTGTCGCTTTAAGGACTTTTCACGGTGCGAGACGTCGCTCAGCGCTCTCAGGTGCCGTCATCAGCCTGTTCAAGCTGAAAACCTCCACATTTCAGGCTCTATTGATCCAGGACGTCGTGAGAGAACAGAGAAGTTTCAGAAGAAGTCGGTTTCAGCATTTTATCCGGATATTCCACTGTTAAAGGAGATTTTTTTAATGAAAGACATGCGGACGGGTCCGCGCGTCGGGACGCAGCCGCCGCGACGCTCCGCCACAGGAAAAACACCTCTGTTGAAAGCCTTAAGGACAAGTTGGAACATGTCCTGCCTGTTAAACAATTTCTCATATACTCACTCCACTGAAAGCCATCAAAAGCCGCCTGGATTTTACAAATGGTTATCAACACGGAGGTGTTTTTCCTGTGCGGCCGCACCGCGTCGGCTGGGTCCCGACGCGCGGACCCGTCCGCACGTCTTTCATTAAAAAAATCTCCTTTAACAGTGGAATATCCAGATAAAATGCTGAAACCGACTTCTTCTGAAACTTCTCTGTTCTCTCACGACGTCCTGGATCAATAGAGCCTGAAATGTGGAGGTTTTCAGCTTGAACAGGCTGATGATGGCGCCTGAGAGCGCAGCGCGACGTCTCACACCGTGAAAAGTCCTTAAAGCGACAGAATCACCTCAAAATCTCTTATCAGCTGTTAAAATTTTCACTGAAAACCAGCTTAATTTTTCGAACCATGTCCACTTCGATGTGTCTCACAGGTTTAGAAAAAAATTTTGATCAAACAACGCGCCAGTCTCTCAGCAACTTCTCAGACAAAGGAATTCCGACGAGGGGCTGGACGACTCCTCCCACAAGGAGTGCTCACAGGCGAATGACGTCACCGACAGGCGTGGAAAAACTCACGCATGCGCACGAGGGTTCAAGCATGTCTGACGTAAAAACATATGAATGAAATCCATATAGTTTTTGAAAAAAATAAAAAGGACCGTTACTTTATTGACAGCCCTCGTATAAGCCTTGCTTCTACCTTTCAGTTGCTGTCAGGAATTGGACTTTGTTTGCTTTGTGTTTGCGTTGCGCTGCTTTTCTGCTTGGGTTTTCTCTTTCCTGCTCTTTCTTGTCCCCCTCTTTCTCTTGGCTCTGCATGGTGGGCATTTCCCTCTGTTCTGGAGGTTTCCTCACACCTGCTCTTGATTTGCTGCTCATCACCTGGGTGCTTTATAAGCCTCACTCACTGTGGGCCTGTATTCCTCGCCTGATCGATGTGCCTTGTGCTTCTTTCTAGCTCTGTTTCTCGTGTTTCTACTTGTATCCTTGCCTTGACTGCCTCATCGTGTTTTTTGACAACCTGCCTGTGTACCTGGACCACACCCTTGCCTGATGATTGTGTTACTGTTGCTCTTTTTGGTCTGCCTTTCTGTGTACTGACCCCTGCTTTCGTATCAAGTAAACACCACTATTCTACAGAGCTGTTTGTCTGCGTCTTGCAATTGTGTCCTGCCTGCTCTGCCAGTAGAACCTGAGAGTTGCATGGGTTGACTGGCTGAGAAATCAGTTTTATTTATTTTGTTTTGTTGCAAAATTCTTTTCCTTGAACCGAATAAACTTGAACTTGACAAGAAACGAAACAATTCATAAATACATTAAGACAGTACTGGGAAAAAAAAACCTAATCACCGCATCATTCTGCAGCCAGTCTGAGCAACTGTTTGTTTTACATGAAACACAGGAAGATCTGACAAGTCCTTTTCTCTGTCTTTTCACCTGATGCCACATATCTCTGTACTTGTACTTACTTTCTTCATCTCTTTGACTATCCCCATGTTTTCCACCAACCTCTGTCTCCCTCAGCACATCTGCAGTACTTTTCCAACGGTCCAACATCTCTTGCCCTCCATCCAGTGCCCGTTCCAAAAGCTCACTGAATTTCACAGTCTTCCACCATCTGATCCTTTGTTGAGCTCTGATTCTCTTCCTCACCACAAAAGTCATCCTACAAACCATCTGATGATGTTTACCTGCCCTCTGCCCTGCCACCACCTTACTGTGTGCCAAAGTTGCTATTTGTAAAGCAGATGGCAGAGTTCCTGGTTCAGCCAGCATGAACCAGTTAGACTGATGTATGGGCGTCACCCCTAGACAAATGGACAGACAGGGTGGAAGAATAAAGTCCTGTAAATGGTGTCAAGATGCCTCAAAGCCTAACAACCCTCATATTCTGGTCTGAGAAACTAGTCACCCACAGTTGGTCACTCCACTGGAATGTTACCATTCTGTTGTGTATGGCTATAAACCTGAGCTCCTTCCAGAACTAAAAGATGAGGTGGTGGAACTCTCAGCCTTCAGCTCTGCTGCTGTCACTTCACACAGTGACCAACCCAAGCAGCTTTAATGTGCTGCTGACTGGGACACCAGTGTGCAGTCAGTTGCCACCATTCAGCTGCTTCTTGCTATGAGGCTGGATAATGGGTGTGGCTCTTGACATGTGACCTGCCCCTCCAGGTACCACATCAATCAATCAATCAATCAATCAATCAATTTTTTTATATAGCGCCAAATCACAACAAACAGTTGCCCCAAGGCGCTTTATATTGTAAGGCAAGGCCATACAATAATTATGTAAAACCCCAACGGTCAAAACGACCCCCTGTGAGCAAGCACTTGGCTACAGTGGGAAGGAAAAACTCCCTTTTAACAGGAAGAAACCTCCAGCAGAACCAGGCTCAGGGAGGGGCAGTCTTCTGCTGGGACTGGTTGGGGCTGAGGGAGAGAACCAGGAAAAAGACATGCTGTGGAGGGGAGCAGAGATCGATCACTAATGATTAAATGCAGAGTGGTGCATACAGAGCAAAAAGAGAAAGAAACAGTGCATCATGGGAACCCCCCAGCAGTCTACGTCTATAGCAGCATAACTAAGGGATGGTTCAGGGTCACCTGATCCAGCCCTAACTATAAGCTTTAGCAAAAAGGAAAGTTTTAAGCCTAATCTTAAAAGTAGAGAGGGTGTCTGTCTCCCTGATCTGAATTGGGAGCTGGTTCCACAGGAGAGGAGCCTGAAAGCTGAAGGCTCTGCCTCCCATTCTACTCTTACAAATCAGAAGCTGGCACTCAGTTTATCAGTCCCTCCATGTTACGTCTGGCACTGCTTCAGTCTCATCGTGTTCATTCCACATTTCAGGTTATTTCAGGTAGTCTTTGAACCTTTGGCATAACATGGGTGATGGTGCCATTATATGGTGACGGATCACTGGCCTCTTCTCTGGTGACAGAGTCCTGGTCAAGGCACAGTACCAGCAGAGAGTTCCACTATGGGGTATGCTCAATGGACTGTAACATGGAGGCAAAGTCCCAGATCTGAGCAGCCCTTCTTTCTCCTAATCAGCAGACATACTGCTTCTTAATCACTTTAAGACATCAGATGAGTAGCAGTTCTGTCTACTGACTGTGCTGAACGTGAACATGATGCCCACATTTCCTCTTTGACTGACTCATGCTTCCAGTGGTGCCTGCAGATCATCCAAGGAGACCTACTACCAAAGGCATCCAGTCATCACCACAAGTCACTGCTTAGCATCTAAGTCTCACAGCCATACATCATGACAGGCAGCACCAGGACCCTAAAGACTTGATCCTTCATTCTTCTGCAACAATATCACCAACACTAAACACCTCATGACTCCATAAGCTCTTGTCAGGTGTCTCTTGATCTCAAAGGCCGAGGACCCAGAGACACGTGTGCTACTGTTGAGGTAAGTGAATGTCTCTACAAGTTCAACTCTTTCACCACACAGACCACAAACCAGGACAATCTCAAACCCAGATACTCAGATGAATCACACTGCTTCTCACATGCTGCAATCAAAGCATCCATCGATTCTGCAAGATCACTGTGTCCTACACGAAGTCAAGGCCAGCAAATCTTTCCTTGCCAACAAAAGCACCCAAATCCCTGTTTGTTTGTTTTCCACAACCTGACCCAACAGTCAGTCCATGCAAGCACTGAACAGGGTAGGATCAACAACACATCCTGACAGATGGTGTTTTTTCACTGAGAAATACTCAAAAAGCAAATAGGTGCAAAGAAGCCCTGCTGATATTCACACTTGCTTTCTACGAGTACTCGCAGGTGGAGAATGTCGTGGGTGTGAAGTCAGACTGCTCCATTTGCAAGTCGCTGGAACTAAAGCCGGTAAAGTGCTGCTGCATCTACTGGTGAGCAACATGCCAGTCACAGGCGGACATACATACATACATACATACATACATACATACATACATACATACCCAAACCTGATGTTTATACATCAGATGGAGTCAAACTGTGTCTTTACTGCAACAAACAGGGTTTTTTTTAAGTGGGTTATAGGCTTTTCAAGCATTGTGTAGCCGGTCTGCTCTGTGTCAGTCTGATCCTGTCAGATCTCAGAAGCTAAGCAGAGCAGGATCTGGTTAGTACTTGGATGGGAGACCTCTTTGGAACACCAGCAGCTGTGTGTGTTTCTCCAGGTAAAACTGGAGTTGCGTCAGGAAGGGCATCCGGTGTAAAACCTGTGCCAATTACCAATGCGGATCTGGCTGTATCCGCTGTGGCGACCCTGAACAAAACCAGGAGCAGCCGAATGAACAACAATAGGCTTTTCAAGCATTCGTGGTCTGTCTTTCATAAAGGAGTATTGGGGTATGGATCCAATCACTTTGCAGTTAAAGCCAAAGCCGCTCCTCCACCTGAGCCATCAACATTTACGACACACTCAGTTTGTGCCTCAGTCAACAGTCGTAATAATAAGCATATTTTCATTTTGAGGAAAGAACAGACAGACTACAAACTGCTCACATTCTATTGCACATGTGCACACACACACATACACACGCACACACGCCTGCAGGGACAAATGGCTGTCTCGTGATTTTAAGTATGTACGTTTCTGCTGCGGAGCCAGTGGAAGAAAAATTCTCACAAAATAAAAATGAATGTTATTTTAAGTCAAATTAACACTCAGCACCGAGGAGAACTTTTGTGGGAAAAATTTACACAAAAAAAAAAAAATTATGTTTTACGGAAAACTTCTGGCAGCTGTGGTTGCCAGGGGAAATCTGTAAAAACTACAGTGAACATGTAAAATGCTTTGAGGTAAAATATGTAAATTTTACAGTTTAAACCTGTAATTTACAACAAAAGAAACAACTGTAATTTTAATGGTCCTTTCCTGTTGAATTAGCACGACCATGTTATTAAAAGTTTTTTTCTGTAGTATTTACACATACAGTAAGACCCTCCGGCTGCTCCCCTGTCTTCAATCAGGGTCGCCACAGCAGATCCAAGGTAGGTCTGTGTTTTGATTTGGCACAAATTTTACACCAGATGCCCTTCCTGCAGGGCAATTCCACATCACATGGAGAACTGTGGCAGGGGTGGGGGGGGTTGAACCAGGAATCTTTGGAACTGAAACCAAGTACACTAACCACCACTCCTGCTATCTATCTTACGGATTAATAATTATTAAAATGCAAAATGAATCTGTTCTATATTTTTATAATTAAAATGCAAAATGAATCTGTTCTATATTTTTATAATTAAAATGCAAAATTAATCTGTTCTATATTTTTATAATTAAAATGCAAATATATGGAACAGATAAGCTATTAAGTGTCTATTTAGAAGATAAAATCTCTGCAAAAGGGTCACCTTATGTTTAAATATCCTCAAAATGTAGTTTAAACAGACATCACCTCTTTCTTCAAACCTTTAATTTACAGTATGTTACTGTATTTGTTTAAATTCTTATCTGTAAAGTCTAAAACAACAGGAAAAATATATTATTTTAAGTGTTGTAATTTTAACTGTATTGTAGTTTTTGGTGTTACAGTTTTCCTGTTTAAACTACAGTCATAAATTCTACAACAGTACATGATTACTTTAACATATTTGGACTGTGAGATTCACAGTTCAGTTTCGGTCCACATTTTTCAAATTATTCCTGTGAATTAAACAAACCATTTTTTTTACAGTTTTTTAATGTCATGATTTTATGGGATTTCCCTGTTAATGTCAGACCTTTTATTATTATTACTTTTTTTTTTTTTACAATGTGCTGAACTTGACTAGATTTAAGATTTTTAAGACAATTCACTAAAAATTACTCAGAAAATTTAAATAATTGGGGAAAATATCACTAATAATTTCCTGATCACCAGTTTGTTTTTGCTGAAAGAGTGACATCATCACAGTGTGCGCGCGGGCGTGCGTGTACGGATCATCAGGGTTAAAAGAATTCATGACACATCGCTGCTGTCACTAACACACACACACACACACACACACACACAGTTGTGTGTGTGTGTGTGTGTGTGTGTGTGTGTGTGTGTGTGTGTGTGTGTGTGTGTGTACACATGCAGATCAAAGCCAGCGGGCTCCTGGTGATTAAGTGAACACTCAGCAGTAATTTTATGGCAGGTGCCCGTTTTGTCTCTCTCTCTCACACACACACACACACACACACACACACACACACACACACACACACACACACACACACACACACACAGTCATGTGAAGGAGCCATTTTGTTTTGTCTGCACAGACACACTGATTGGATGTGGTCATGTGACCAGACAAGCACGAGGAGACTGAGGACGCCCCCCCCCCACACACACACACACGCTCACACGCACACACTCGGAGAAAAGGACGCATGATGCACAATTTGTAATATTTCTAATTGAGAAACAGAAGAAAACTGTTCCACATTCTGATCACGTGGAATACTTAAATCACGTAAATCCAACACACGCACATAGACCCACACGTGTTACGCACACACGCCAGTTTTACACAGACATGCACGTATATGCAGACACACACACACTTTCGTCCAATACTATAACGTTTAATTAAAAAAGAAAAAATGAAAACCAACTCGTTCAACTCAAAAACGCACGTGAGAATAAAAAAGTGGAAAAAATGCGTTTTTCTGATGAACAGGAATAAAACACGGAGGCTGTGGAGACGCACCGCGTGGATTTTAACTGACAGCTCAAGTTGATTCAGATCGTTTTCAGTTTAAGTGTCTGCTTTCCTCTGGGGGGGTTAAAATCACTCAGGGTGTGTGCGTGTTTTTTTAACGTAACTCATATTTTGCAGTCGATCGCGCAGTGTGGGTGTGACGTCATAGAAGCGTTTGGCGTGGTTCTGATCCAGCTCCTCTGCAGGCTGATTCGACTGCAGCACCCTTCTCCATTACGTCACCTCCCCGCCGTCCAACCGTGCCCCGCGCGCGCGCACGCTCACACACACACCGCAATTACCTGCATACGCTCAACGTGCACAAATTACAAGAGGACGCACCGATCCGATGCAGCCGTGCACGCACACACACACGCACTTTATAGAACTACGTCATTTTGATGGTTG
This sequence comes from Thalassophryne amazonica, assembly GCF_902500255.1. Classification (NCBI taxonomy): domain Eukaryota; kingdom Metazoa; phylum Chordata; class Actinopteri; order Batrachoidiformes; family Batrachoididae; genus Thalassophryne; species Thalassophryne amazonica. The sequence goes on from NC_047121.1 coordinate 2,247,609, forward strand.
ATGAGTTCTACAAAAAAAAAAAATAAAATAAGGACAAAAACAACCTTTTCATCACAATCGAGTTTTTATTCCGTTCAGTTTTTCCTCAGGCCGCCCACTGCAGTGAGGAGTCACCACGTCACACCACGAAAACACAGATGTGGAAAATAATTCTGCAAAATTGTGCCTTTAAAATACAAACGTTAAATTAAAAAAAACAGTGGTATTTTTTCTGTTCTCTCCAGACGGTTTTTAATTTAAATTAGTGAGGTATTTTACTGCCAAACAGGAAAAAAACAGAGCTAAATTAAAGGGCCAAATCAAACAAACAAATACATATAAATCACTTTAATTTCGCCCCTGAAGCTGATCGTCCTACTGTGTGTTTTTCCTTATTTTTAATGAAATTCTGTCCGAGCTGTTTGACTGCGCTCCTCCTGCAGCTGCTTAAATCAAACCTTCCTGCAGATCGGTTTGTTTATTTATCTTAATTCTTATACGGATCAAAGAAAACGAAAAATTCCGTTTGGACCGACCGGGAGCGTTTTCAGAGTCTGCTGCTTTCCGTCGGGCCCGCTGCAGAAGAACGCACGCGGGTGACGCCCAAACCCATTAAAAAAAAAAAAAAAAAACTGCTTTTACAAATGAATCCGAGTCATCGAATTCCTTTAATGTCCCGCTTTATGACATCACTTAAACACGGGCCGCAGACACACGAAAAGAGAAAGATCGATTCAACGAAACGATCTATTCTGAGGCCTGCGCACGAGCCCGGCCTCCCGCTCCCACACACGAAAATACTCTGTGCGCGCGCACGCACGCGTGTTACTCTGCTAAATTTACAGGAGAAAAAAACACACAAACACGTTTTTACGCTTTAACAATTAACGGACACAAAACTGCAACTATCATTTTTTTAAAATGACGTTTGCACGCGTGCACGTTCGTGTTTTTAAATGTGTTTTTTCTTCTGTCGACGCGGTGCGAACGACAGCCATGGCCTCCACACGCACACGCGTCGTGCGTAAGAACGCAATTCACGTCCGTTGAGGCACAAGGTCAGGAATCGAACACACGGGATGGCGCGTGCTTAATGTTTGAACCTGAACCCGCAGACAATGCGGGACATTTGACACCTGCTTCAGTCCATTTATTATTCACGAACCTCAAACGGCGCAGCGCGCTGACGCGCAGCGCGTCACAAACAAAACCCCAAATTAATAAAAATAATGATAACAGACGGAATAAAACCCGTCGGTAATATAACGTCAGGGCGCGTGCGTGCGTCTGTGCACGCGCCTGTCAGGGTGTCTCTGGTCTAAAGGACACTTAAAGGCCAACAGAGTCCAGGTCCTCGGTCCTCACCAGCTCCCGGTTCCACTGCTGCGGTGCGCAAAAGCGCGCAGCTTCTCACAAACTGCCAAACCGAACCCGTGCGTCACGAGTGGAAAGTGGAACAGTGTACAGAATAATCTGCTCATCTTCCTGCCAAAAACACAAGACAAGTATACTGACCTGATCCACAAGGTCCACGCGCGCCATCCGGCAGTAAAATCCACACGGTAAAGTGCTGTTTGGGCGGTACCGGGTTCGGTTTACGCTCATTCAGGTGCGTGGACCGCGATGCACCAAGAACGGAAAAAACGCCGTTCCCTCAATGCCACTTGCAGCGCCTGCAGGCAGAAAACACGCACAGCTCGGGTCCGCCCTCCACTTAGTGCCAGCACGCGCCACTTAAAGGCGCACGGACACTCGGGGAGCACGAGGTGTGCGTGGGGGGCGCGTCATCACAAAAGCAACTCACGGAACGTGTGCCGTGATGTGTGTCCGAGGTCAACGGGGTCACAGGGACACTGAAGACGTGCGTGTGTGCGCGCGCACTCAGCCAACGGTGGAGGAATTTTCTGGCGTCTCACTGAAAACTTTTGAACATCCTGTTTAAGGTTTACGACACCTGAATGCAGCATGACGTGGAGACACAGCAGGACATCTGACTGATCATTCTTTGATATGTTTGTGCTTCAACCATGCTAACAAACATTTCTAACAAAGTGGGGAATTGATCAATTGATACTTCAGAATGTGTGTAAATATATGCATAGGTCTGACTGTAGTCTGTGATCTAGAACAGGGAAACTGCAGCTAGAACAATCCCACCAAAAGAACATGCAACCTCATGCACATATGTTCTTTATTTCCTCTAATTAAAAGTACACAGATGGTAATTACATGGAGTTAGAAACAGAGTGTGGCCTGATTTGTGTCAAAACTTACAAAATAAGTCTGTGTGAACTAAACAGCAGCTTTTGACCTCAGAAACAAACAGCTCGAACGCCACCTGCTGCTACAAGGCAGAAAAAAAATAGTTTTATATATTAAAAATGGACCCGCAGTATTTTAGTAAGTCCCTTCGGCTGCTCCCTTGTTTGCACCCGGGGTCGCCACAGCAAATCCAAGGTGGATCTGCATGTTGAATTGGCACAGGTTTTACGCCTGATGCCCTTCCTGACACAACTCCACATTACATGGAGAAATGTGGCAGGGGTGGGATTTGAACCCGGAACCTTCTGCACTGAAACCAAGCGCATTAACCACTTGGCCACCACCCCTGCTCGGACTCGCAGTATTTTACTTGCTCAAATTTCATTCGTACAGATTTTATCTTAATAAAGTCGGCATAGTGGTGACATCACAAGAGTGCAAAGGATTCTGGGACAACTGTAACAATAAATAATTGTCTACTTATTCTGTTAATTAAAAAGGTTTATGCTGGTTCTTGCGGTGAACCTGTCAAAGCTTCATAAAGTTCATTAAAACTATGTCCATAAATTATTGGAATTTTAAATTAAGAAGCAACATCATAACGCGTGAGCTTCTTCGACAGGTGGATGGACTGTCTGTACATTTCTTTTCTTTTTTTTTTTTTTTGTCTCTGACCAAACACAAGTATCTTAATATCTGTTTTACAAAAGTTGATTTTCTTCACTGTCTTAAGGGCCTTTCACACCGCGCATGAAAACACAATACATATCGCTCTAAAAGCTTGTTTTAATGACAAGCTTCATGCAAATGAAGCGTTGCAGTACGTGAGCCAAAACCGAGCCTGTGCAACGCTCAGCTGTGAGCACGCACCGCCGCTTGACCTCAAACTCACTGCAGTCAAAGTTCAACCCAATCCAACTTTCACTGCTGCACGCTGTGACGTAGCTTCACGCGTCCAATAGAGAAATGAGGCATCAGGCCAAAACAAGAAAGACGACAGAGATGTGTGTCAGAGGAACATCAGAACAGCAAAGAAAGAAAATCCTTACAAATGTTTTTTTAACCTTGACATTAATTTCTGATTACTGTACATTTTGAAGTTAAAAATGTTTCTTACATTAGAAAACTTGTAATTAAAATAGTTTTAAGGAAAAAATAAAAAGGTTCTTTAGAAATCTTTGATGTTCATCTGTTAATTAAAACCATAACTTCTCTGTTGTTTCAGATGAGATGATATCTTGATTAACATGATAATGAACCACGGACATTTATTCTTAGATAAATAAAATAGTATGAAAAGTAATGTGTACATTTTTAAGTCTGTTAGATTCATTCATTCATGTCTGCATTTCAACCAGGAAAAAAATACAGTAAATAAATATAAATATTTGTTAGAAACACAACAGGAAATGATTACTTTAACTCAGCTGATTTTGTTTATATAGTGCCAAATCACAACAAAGTTGCCTCAAGGTGCTTCACACAAGGTCTAACATTACTGACCCACAGAGCAAGAACACAGCTGACAGTGGTAAGAAATTTTCCCTCTGAGGATTTGAGGAAAAAACCTCAAGCAGACCGGACACAGAGGGGGGGCCTTCTGCTAGGGCCATGATACCAAAAAGGTTCACAACACAAAACACTGCACAAAAACAATTGGCAAGAGACCATGCAGGCGTTCAGTCCACCATTGGGGGCGTGGGGAGGGGGACCTTCATGGAGCCATTCAATGGATCTGTTCCTATAGTGGAGTCCGTGCTGCATCCATTCAGTACTTTAATGATTCCCATAATCCCCCTGGTGGCCCCCTGCACTTCCTAGAATGCACCGCGGCACCTGCAGAGTTCTGGCGTCTCACAGCGCATGTAAACAGTGGCTAGCAAGGATGTGGATGGCGCTGATCCAGCGGGTTCCTGGGCAATTATGATGCTGACACGTTCTCCCAAGTTGAGAGGGTTATGTAGAGGAGGTGTAGGTACTTCTGCTGTGCCCCGATGTCGTCTTGTTGTCCACACTTCACAGTGTTTGTTTACATTGTGCCCTGAACTGGAACTTTGCTGAAACTGACCTCTCGCGTGAGTCACGGACAGTGAATTACAGAAATCATCTAATCCAGCACGTGGATCCAGCCACATCTCAGACAGAGAGAAAAAGAAAACAGAATCAGTCAGCTAGAAAAAAAAAAACACTTAAGGTGTAATTAAGCAACAGGAAAGCAGAAAAAATACGAAGGTGATCGCCGGGCACGAGCCCTAAGCTTCACTAAAAGACCCAGAATTTAGATAACGTTCAGGCCGCGGTCCGCTCTGCTTACTAATAAAATTAATTAAAAGAGTAGGAAGCATAACATAGTATGCTCACCATACGACATAGTAACATACTATGTCGTATGGTGAGCATACATGATGTAACAATGACTGCAGTGTGTCTGTTAATTAGGATTTCTAAATGTGACATAAACCGAATGATGAAATCATTTTTACTCAAGGCATCAAATATAGCCATGATGTACTGCAAAAGCTTTGCGTCTGTCTGTCTGCGTTCAGCATAAGTCCACTCCTGTTGCTGCCACAGTCTTCAAATTCACAGAGAACATTCTTGGAACACAGACCTTGGACAAGTTCAAAGATGACTAACCTGGACCTATTTTAAGAGGTCACATTCTGTTTCCTGTTTTTATGCTCTGAATCATGTCAATCCATTTTTATAGGTGGGGGGGGGGGTTGACAGGCCAGTCAGAGTAGAGAGGAACTGTGACATCACTCACTGGTCTCTCTGGCGTTCTAAAACTGTTTTGTTTGTGTGTCAGTATCACATCTTTCTTATATATTTTGTAAAAGCTACTGACAAGTAAACACTTCTAAAACTGGAAATGCTGCTTTTGTAATCTGGAAACACCTCTGGAGTGATTTACAAGACATCCCGTGGACTTTTTATAAGTCCAAGCAAACATCTGCTCTTGTCAAAAGCTCATGTAGTGCACATGCACACCTTCCTGCAGACACCCTTAAAATGTAATTAAAATGTTGTTTATAATTGACTGATCGATTGACTGAATTTATTCTGCAACATCAATAATGCTAAATTTGCACTGTGCACAATTTGGTGGCTTAATTGATATAAATAAAGACCAAGACATATTGAGTGACAGTTTCACCATCAGAGAGCCTCGACCACAAAACCACAACAGACTGTTAAAGGGGGCAACACACGGTATGAAGAACAGGGGGACAGAAACTTTAGATCAGGGTCATTTGGGTCGTTTCTGTTGTCATTATGATTTAAAAAGAGGAAACAGTTGTTTTTGTTATCAGTTCAGCTGCTCCCATTTGTTCGGGGTCACCACAGCGGATACAACCAGATCCGCATTGGTATTTGGCACAAGTTTTAAGCCCTTCCTGACGCAACTCCAGTGTTACCCAAAGAAACACACACACAGCCGCTGGTGTTCTGAATAGGTCTCCCATCCAAGTACTGACCAGATGCTGCACTGCTTAGCTTCTGAGATCTGACGGGATCCGACTGACACAGAACAGACTGGCTGCAGCAAAAAGAGGAAACAGTTGTTTGACAATAAAAGGCTTCACCCAACCACAAACCATGAGGGAAAAACATTTTGTGTTACCATTCATATTCTCTGAAAAATGGCCAAATGCTCAGAATAATAGTAGTGCTGTGTGACTAAAAAGATTAATCCAGGTTTTGAGTATATTTCTTATTGTTACATGGAAAACAAGGTACCAGTAGATTCAGTAGATTCTCACAAATCCAACAAGACCAAGCATTCATGATATACACACTCTTAAGGCTATGAAATTGGGCTATTAGTAAAAAAAAAAGTAGAAAAGGGGGTGTTCACAATAATAGTAGTGTGGCATTCAGTCAGTGAGTTTGTCAGTTCTGTGGAACAAACAGGTGTGAATCAGGTGTCCCCTATTTAAGGATGAAGCCAGCACCTGTTGAACATGCTTTTCTCTTTGAAAGCCTGAGGAAAATGGGACATTCAAGACATTGTTCAGAAGAACAGCGTAGTTTGATTAAAAAGGTGAATTGAAGATGGGAAAACTTATACGCAGGTGCAAAAAAATTATAGGCTGTGTTATGTGTCGACGCGGGTTGAGGAGCGGACCTGCGTCTGACGGAACCCAGCGCTAAAATAACCAGAATGTTGTGTGTGGGCCGCCAGAAGAGGAGGTACTGCTGGCCCACCATCAGAGGGCGCCCTGCCTGAAGTGCGGGCTTTAGGCACGAGAGGGCGCTGCCGCCATGGACGCAGCCGGGGGTGACAGCTGTCGCTCATTACCTCTTGACAGCTGTCACCCATCTACTTAACGTCCTCTCACTCCATAAAGACCAGACGTCATCTCCACCTCGTTGCCGAGATATCATACTTCATAGGAGGTAATATCCTCAGCCTTTTTGGTATTTTCTAAATCTTTCTATTGTGAGTGTTTGCAGGAGTACCGGTCCTTAGTTTGTGGAGGCTGTGCAGGACGGCACTCTTTTTCCTCTGAGGGATCGCTGCAGCATGTATTGAGTGAGAGGTGGAGGTGGCATTCCCACCGTTGTTGTTACTGGGTGTACACACACCCACACTTGACTGTCTTTGTTCTTCGCCAGCAGTACCAGATCCGACAGTCGGGGACGGTGATCATCTGGGAATTCGGGACTTGGCGGCTCCAGTATTTACCAGGTTCTGTGGCGGCGGAAATCGTGTGGTTCCGGCTCTTCTCAGGACAGACGTCTTCTATCCTCGAGCCTGCCCACACGTCACCTTTGTAATTTGACTGTAATTATATTCTGAGATTGTCTGTATGTTCGTTGTGCACATTCATAACATTAAATTGTTACCTTTTGGCTCATCTATTGGCCGTTCATTTGCACCCCCTGTTGTGGGTCCGTGTCACTACACTTTCACAACACAGAAAGCGGTTCCAATAACAAAACAATTTATTTCTTCCACCCTTTGGTGCATAACAATGTGTACAAACTAAAACAGCATCAGTCTGGTGGAGTGAAGGCTGGCACGCTCTCCAGCGCCCAAAAGGATCGAGGCCCGGCGCTTCTGGACTCACTTTTACCGCCAAACACCCCCCAGGTGGACACGACAAACCGACTCTCTGCGCAGGATAGAAGAGGTGAGGTAAGTCAGCAGTTACAAGCAATATCCTTCAAAAGGCACACACTATCAGCAACACATTCAGGTCTGTATTTAAGCTTTATGTAAATGAGCAGCTTCTCACAACAGGTGGAGGATCAGTTGTCCGCACGCCACAGCAGTGAGAAGCGAGCTGCACAATTCTCATCACAATTCAAATATACTGCGTAACAAAATACCAAGTTACTATCAACAAGTAGTCAAACAATTAATCACCTCTGATGTGTGCTGACAGCATGTGTCCCTCACCCTTCTTCTTTCACAGGCACGATGTGTCAAACCCAGGCGCGGTCCTCAGCGTCTCACAAACGAACATCACAAGGTCGAGTTCCCGGCAGTTCTGCTTGAATCACATATGACTTAAATGCAGAACGCCATCTCATTATCTGCTTCAGCTGAAAGTCTTTAAGGCTGCACGTGAGCACCATCCACAGGTGCTGCACATAACGTTGATGAGGGTGAAGGACTCTTCAGCCAGCACCTTCTCCACAGACAAATCAGTTTTCATACCACCTGGAGAGCAAAGAAAAGAAAAGAACACCAAAATGTCCAGCCACACCCCTCCAACACACAACAGGCTGTTCATCTACAATGATCTCCAATGCTTTAAAATGGACAAAAAACCAGAGACGCGTGGAAGAAAACAGAAAATAACCATTAAAATGGATAGAAGAATAACCAGAATGGCAAAGGCTCACCCATTGATCAGCTCCAGGATGATCAAAGACAGTCTGAAGTTACCTGTAAGTGCTGTGACAGTTAGAAGATCCCTGTATGAAGCTAATTTATTTGCAAGATTCCCCCACAATCTATATCTATATCTATCTATATCTAATCTATATATTGATCTATAAATACTGCTTGATTTGCAGAACTTTTGCTTTTGTCAAAAGTTCGTGTACACGCACACGCAAAGCCTCCTGCAGACGGCAATAAAACGTAAATATTATTTTTGACTGACTGATTAATAGAGGCGCTTCACTGAACATGATCAAACTGTATGTAACAACTGCAAATTATAAAGAACACAAGGCTGACACGGCCGAGGGTACTTTAGCATCGTGTAGTATTATATTATACTGTTGTGTTGTCTGGGAGACTGAGAGTAACAGGATTTTAATTCTCAGTATGTCTGCGTGTGCACTGACAAAGTTGACTTAAGTCTGGTGAGAATGAACAGACTGGGAGTTTTTACAGACCTGCAGCTCTGCGGAATTGTCCAACATTTTTTTTTCATATGAGAACAAGGTCCGTCTCCATGGCAACACCTCCAGAGTTAAGAATACATGTGCAGCAGCGCACCTGGACATAGTATACATCCATTTTCCAGCCCATTTCCTCCAGTACAGGGTGACGGGGGGATGGAGCCTATATCCCATCAGCAGTCACTGGGTCCAGAGGCGGGGTTCACCCTGGACAGGAAGCCAGCCAATCACAGACAAACACCTTCACACTCTGACACATACCTACTGTCAAGTTAAAGTCACCGGTTCATCTAACCGGCATGTCTCTGGATGTGGGAAGATGCACCCCGAGGGACCCCACACCAACCTGGAGAGAACACACAAACTACAGGTGGGAAGTGTTCCCACAACCTTCTTGCTGTGAGGCAACAGTGCTAACCACTGAGCCACCTTGCCGTCTGACATGGTCTTCTATCCACAGTTGTATAACATGTTAATCAGGTAAGAAAAATACAAAAAAACAGAGCCCACATTCATCAAAATGCACATAGAAAAGGTTCTAAAGTCTGTGGTACAAACAAGTGTGTGTGTGTGTGTGTGTGTGTGTGTGTGTGTGTGTGTGTGTGTGTGTGTGTGTGTGTGTGTGTGTGTGTGTGTGTGTGTGTGTGTGTGTGTGTGTGTGTGTGTGTGTGTGTGTGTGTGTGTGTGTGTGTGTGTGTGTCAGTACCAAACAATTTGTATTTATCAGTCTTTGACAAGCAGGTTGTTCACACATTAGTATTAGCTGTTGATTAATCCCACATGTTGTAACGCACCATGCTTGTGCACATTCATGGTCATTTGCATTCAGAAACACCCTCAATTCACCATATATGGCAACAACATGTTTGCTGCTTGTGTTCGTCAGCAGAATAGCAGCTAAAGGCGCAGCGTGCATCAGTTTCTGCCTTCACTAGCATTTTGTCCAAAAGTGAGTACATGTCTGGACACAGAAAATACAGAACAGGCACAGGGGCAGAGTTTTCTACATCACTATCTGGCATTGTGAAGGCTGAAGAAGTCTGAAAGTTGTCATGTTTGTGAAGAGATGCATGTTAACAAATAAAGCTAAATAAAAGGCATCATAACCACATGATCAGCAGCAAAAAGCAGCACAAAGCAGAAGGCGAGGCAGGTATCACCCTGCTGGAGGAGCCGTCCTCAGAGACCACAGCCTCCAGCAGACACACTCCGACTCCAACAAGCTTCACTTTTGGAGACGTCAACAGACCCAGCAACAGAACACCTGAACATTTGTCTAAGGTGCATAAGTAACCTGAAAATAAAACATGACCTTAGTGCACCCCTGAACAATGACCTTTTATTGGCTAATGTTAGCTTAGCCACTGGCAGGAGGCTTGTCCATGCTGGATCAACGTAGAGTTACATTCCAGCTGTTGCCAACTGCTTACACCCAAAAGGTGAGCGCTTAGACTAAAAGTTCAAATCCCAAACGTCTTGTAACAACAGCTGAAACACAATGTGACAGTATTTTAAACATATTTGCTGCTTTGCATTTTGTTTGTAGTTCTTCAACACAGTTGTTGCAGAACATTACACACAGTTTCCTACATTAGACACTGAACTCAAAGATAAAAAAAAACCTTGTTATCATCGGGAAAACACTGAATAAAAATACAAAACATATCTGGCAATTGAAAACACACTGAAAACTCACTGATCTGTGCAAAACATTAAGGTGTCACATGACTGCTCATTTATAGAGCAGTTTTCTGAAGAAAAATCATTTGAAATGTTTTTTTGTTGTTTGTTACCTCATTATTTCTGATTACTGTTAAAAAAAAGTTTAGAACACTTGTAATTAAAATAGCTAAAGAAATCAATAAATGGTTCTTTAGAAACCGTTCATCTGTAAATTAAAACCACCTGTTATTTCAGATTAGATCATTTCTTGTTTAACATAAGGAACCTCAGACATTTATTTTTAGACAAATAAAGTAACATGGAAACTTGTACATTTTTTTTAAGTCTGGTAGATTATTTATATGTTATTTCAACCAGAAAAACAGACACTAAATAAATACAAATGTTATTATAAATGCAACAGGAAATAATTTAACAATGACTGCAGTGTGATTGTAAAGTAGGATTTCTGTCACATAAACCTTATGATGAATTTTTTTTATAGTCATTTCAACTTTTACGTCAAAATATGTAATTGCCTTTAATGTTATCAGGACAGAGTCATTTCTAAAATATGAATTTGAGCACAATAAGTGGAGAGCTTCTACTTGTGCAAATGTCTTTTGACTTTGACTTGTGGACATTTATAATGATCCGTTCATTTATTGTTAAAATATAAAATGAAACAGCTTTTTTAAAAATAATAAAATAGTTGCTGTTGAAAGAGCCTTTTATTTAGAAGCAGGTGATGTTCTGCTGGATTCTCGGGACCAGATGAAGGTCTCTTCTGCAGTTTTGACCTCTGGTGATGTTGCTGAAAAGCAGAGATGTTTTCTTTCGACTGGACTTTGTGGTGTTCAGCTCATCAGTAGAAGTTTGGTTGTCTGCACAGCAAATGTTCCTGATTGGGACAAATAAAAATATTTATTTAAATATAAAGAAACACTAAACAGTTTATATATAAAAAAGGAAAAAAAACAAGCAAACAAAAAAAACAAGAAAAAAAACGATGGGAAAAAACACCAGAAAAAAAGTTATTTAAAGTTGAGCTTTTGTGGTGTCTGAAAAAAGCTGTAGCTTTATTTGGTAAAAATAAAAAGACTGAACCATTTACAAATTAAAGTCTTCACTCGGATCAACTGTGCTAAAAGGCGACGCTAACGTTAGCCGATCATTAAACCTTCACAGCAGTTCAGTAAACGTCACATTTTACTTTTATTTTATTCTCACCTCGATAAAGCTGCAGAACTAAACTCTGTTGGTCAAACTGGGACTTCACATATATCCAAAAAGTGGGAGATTTTGGACTGAGTGGGTTTGCTCCATCACCCCGGCGGCCTGCCTCGCTCTGCACAGTGATGATCCCTGAAGGCCGACTTCTCCGTGCAGGTCGGCCCACTGTCGTGGTTCGATCGATATCCCACCAAGTCGTCAGTCCTCCCTCGGTCGGCGTCACCCCGAAAAGTAGCTGAAAAAAAGCTTCTCCTAGCAGGGTGATGGAGAATCGTTCTGTTGTTTTTTAAAGCTTTTTTGTGGTTCAGGCGACAAAAATTGAAGATGGCGATCACTGAACTTTTTTCAGATTGTGGAAACGGCCAGAGTGTGACGTAGCAATCTCCGCCCCCTTGCCGCTTCCGAAGCGACGCGTCTGATGTCATGCGTCAGATGCGTCGGATGCGTTAAAAACGCATCTTGACGGATTGGAAAACGTTGACGGATTGGCCTGAAGTATGCAGTGTGAAAGGCCCATGACCTTTGACACCACATACAGAGCTCAGGTAAGACATCTAGTCAAATCTGCAATCATGGAGGTGAAGCTGCACTCTTAAAAAGTTGCTGTCTCAGTGAGAAAAACTACATATATTTTTTTCTTTTGTCATTTCAATTTAGTTATTTCATAATGCCACAATACTTCTCTAGTTGCATAGGCTGAAATGACTTTACGTAGTGAAGTTACAGTAAAATAACTTAAGAAAATCTATACAAATTGTTACATCTGTTGTAGTTCAGCCCAGTCTCACTTTTTTTTTTCGTCCTCCCGTCACGAAATGATTCAGATTTTTGTGACGGGGTTTTTTTTAACTCACTATTACTAACTACCCCCAAACCTAACCTTAACCATAACCTAACCCTACGCCTTCCCCTAACACAAACCATAACCCCCCCCCCCAGCTGGCTGCACATAATTAAATGTGCAGCCATCATGGAATGAATTACAATTAATTTGTGCTGCCATGACAAAAATTTTGTACTTTTCATGACAATATGATGAACCAAAATATTAATATATATTTTGTGCTGCTGAATCACAACAGTCCATGAGACTGGGTTGTGTGGTTAGGGGTTCGGGTGGAACCGAACCATTTCAGACTATGGACCCACACACAGGGAGCTGGAAACAGAGAGGAGTTCAAAAGGAAAAATATGTTTATTTACAATAAATAAATAAAATGCTGTGCTGGGATGCCTGCAGTATAGAGAGTGGCCCACCTCCTGGCGGTGAAGTAAGGGAGCTGCAGTTTCTCAGGCCAGTCTTGAAGGAATAATGTTAACTCAGGATTCTAGTATGACCAGGGCCAGGTGGAACACTAACCTCAGCAACCAGAAACTAAGGAAGAAGACACACAGGGTGAGTGAAAAGCACTCGTAACGCTGTCCTCAAAAACAGTCACAGTTTAACACAGGCTTAACACAGGTTGCTTCAGTCGTCAGGAAATACAATTCTCTTCTTAAGAAATAAAGTTAAAGTTCACTGTTCAGTAACTGTTCATAGTTTATAAGTTGTACCCAAAGGTCAGCGGTCAAGTGGTGCGTGTGGTAATGCAGTTCCAACTAAGCAGGACTTGATACAGCTGGGTTCTCAATGGTTTGATATCAGAGTTCATGCAGTTCTTAGGGAGAGTTCTTGGCACAGTTCTTTATCATAGCACAGTCACAAACAGTAATGAGTGTTTACAGCCAAGGAGTTCCCAAAGTGATGTAGCTGTGCAGAAGTCAGAGCCATGATCCAGGTCTGCTTGGGAGCCATCCTGGAATCGTCTGGAACACCAGGAAAAGACAGTTTGCTCTAATATGGGAATTAGAGGAGGAGGCCAGCGTTACCTGAGCATGAGCGGAGGGAAGCTTCGGCGTCTTGAGTGCACAGCTGAAAGACGCAGTCAGGGTCATGGGAAGGCAATCAGGTTGGTCCTCGTGGTATCTGTCTGGATCATGGAATGATGCTCTGAAAGCTGGCGAAGGAAAATGAGGAAAGCAAAGGGACAAACAACAAACAAATGACAAGTCTTGTGCCTTTTGTTTGCCATGCCTTGTTTGTGGTTGTTCTCCCACACCTGTGTCTCATTTTCCCTTATCACACCTGTCACTTAACCCTTTGTTTTCCCTCTTGTCTTTGCCAGTTTTTTGTTCCTTGTGTCTTCGTTCCTGGCTTTTTTTCTCAGTTCTTGATCTTGTTCTTGATCTCAATGGATTTACATGCATGTAAATCCTCTGGTGGTTGGCTCTCACTGCGGTATTGTATCACTTCCTGTTCCGGAGCACAGCGGTGTTTTTCTGTATCTGTTAGCTGTTTAATCTGCGCAGTTAGATTGATCTAGTTATCTAGATAACGATTTGTTTCCCAGTGTAATCTTTACGTGCCTTAACTAAAGCACTCCCTCTGCTGAATCACCTCTAAATTATTTACACATTATTCACTTTGCGTGTTTTTAGGAATCCGCTAGCTTAGCGTAGCTACTAGCTCTTAGCCGATTTAGCATGGCGGCTTCTCCTGTCTCTCCCGCACTTTTCTGCTCTGGGTGTGAAATGTTTAGTTATTCCTCTGCCTCCTTTAGCAGTAATGGTACTTGTAATAAGTGTAGCTTATTCATAGCTTTGGAGGCCAGGCTGGGCGAATTGGAGACTCGGCTCTGCACCGTGGAAAATTCTACAGCTAGCCAGGCCCCTGTAGTCGGTGCGGACCAAGGTAGCTTAGCCGCCGTTAGTTACCCCCTGGCAGATCCCGAGCAGTAAATTTGGTAAGATTGTAATTCACGTCGGCAGTAATGACACCCGGTTACGCCAATCGGAGGTCACTAAAATTAACATTGAATCGGTGTGTAACTTTGCAAAAACAATGTCGGACTCTGTAGTTTTCTCTGGGCCCCTCCCCAATCAGACCGGGAGTGACATGTTTAGCCGCATGTTCTCCTTGAATTGCTGGCTGTCTGAGTGGTGTCCAAAAAATGAGGTGGGCTTCATAGATAATTGGCAAAGCTTCTGGGGAAAACCTGGTCTTGTTAGGAGAGACGGCATCCATCCCACTTTGGATGGAGCAGCTCTCATTTCTAGAAATCTGGCCAATTTTCTTAAATCCTCCAAACCGTGACTATCCAGGGTTGGGACCAGGAAGCAGAGCTGTAGTCTTACACACCTCTCTGCAGCTTCTCTCCCCCTGCCATCCCCTTATTACCCCATCCCCGTAGAGACGGTGCCTGCTCCCAGACCACCAATAACCAGCAAAAATCTATTTAAGCATAAAAATTCAAAAAGAAAAAATAATATAGCACCTTCAACTGCACCACAGACTAAAACAGTTAAATGTGGGCTATTAAACATTAGGTCTCTCTCTTCTAAGTCCCTGTTGGTAAATGATATAATAATTGATCAACATATTGATTTATTCTGCCTAACAGAAACCTGGTTACAGCAGGATGAATATGTTAATTTAAATGAGTCAACACCCCCGAGTCACACTAACTGTCAGAATGCTCGTAGCACGGGCCGGGGCGGAGGATTAGCAGCAATCTTCCATTCCAGCTTATTAATTAATCAAAAACCCAGACAGAGCTTTAATTCATTTGAAAGCTTGTCTCTTAGTCTTGTCCATCCAAATTGGAAGTCCCAAAAACCAGTTTTATTTGTTATTATCTATCGTCCACCTGGTCGTTACTGTGAGTTTCTCTGTGAATTTTCAGACCTTTTGTCTGACTTAGTGCTTAGCTCAGATAAGATAATTATAGTGGGCGATTTTAACATCCACACAGATGCTGAGAATGACAGCCTCAACACTGCATTTAATCTATTATTAGACTCTATTGGCTTTGCTCAAAAAGTAAATGAGTCCACCCACCACTTTAATCATATCTTAGATCTTGTTCTGACTTATGGTATGGAAACAGAAGACTTAACAGTATTCCCTGAAAACTCCCTTCTGTCTGATCATTTCTTAATAACATTTACATTTACTCTGATGGACTACCCAGCAGTGGGGAATAAGTTTCATTACACTAGAAGTCTTTCAGAAAGTGCTGTAACTAGGTTTAAGGATATGATTCCTTCTTTATGTTCTCTAATGCCATATACCAACACAGTGCAGAGTAGCTACCTAAACTCTGTAAGTGAGATAGAGTATCTCGTCAATAGTTTTACATCCTCATTGAAGACAACTTTGGATGCTGTAGCTCCTCTGAAAAAGAGAGCTTTAAATCAGAAGTGCCTGACTCCGTGGTATAACCCACAAACTCGTAGCTTAAAGCAGATAACCCGTAAGTTGGAGAGGAAATGGCGTCTCACTAATTTAGAAGATCTTCACTTAGCCTGGAAAAAGAGTCTGTTGCTCTATAAAAAAGCCCTCCATAAAGCTAGGACATCTTTCTACTCATCACTAATTGAAGAAAATAAGAACAACCCCAGGTTTCTTTTCAGCACTGTAGCCAGGCTGACAAAGAGTCAGAGCTCTATTGAGCTGAGTATTCCTTTAACTTTAACTAGTAATGACTTCATGACTTTCTTTGTTAACAAAATTTTAACTATTCGAGAAAAAATTACTCATAACCATCCCAAAAGACGTATCGTTATCTTTGGCTGCTTTCAGTGATGCCGGTATTTGGTTAGACTCTTTCTCCCCGATTGTTCTGTCTGAGTTATTTTCATTAGTTACTTCATCCAAACCATCAACATGTTTATTAGACCCCATTCCTACCAGGCTGCTCAAGGAAGCCCTACCATTATTTAATGCTTCGATCTTAAATATGATCAATCTATCTTTGTTAGTTGGCTATGTACCACAGGCTTTTAAGGTGGCAGTAATTAAACCATTACTTAAAAAGCCATCACTTGACCCAGCTATCTTAGCTAATTATAGGCCAATCTCCAACCTTCCTTTTCTCTCAAAAATTCTTGAAAGGGTAGTTGTAAAACAGCTAACTGATCATCTGCAGAGGAATGGTCTATTTGAAGAGTTTCAGTCAGGTTTTACAATTCATCATAGTACAGAAACAGCATTAGTGAAGGTTACAAATGATCTTCTTATGGCCTCGGACAGTGGACTCATCTCTGTGCTTGTTCTGTTAGACCTCAGTGCTGCTTTTGATACTGTTGACCATAAAATTTTATTACAGAGATTAGAGCATGCCATAGGCATTAAAGGCACTGCGCTGCGGTGGTTTGAATCATATTTGTCTAATAGATTACAATTTGTTCATGTAAATGGGGAATCTTCTTCACAGACTAAGGTTAATTATGGAGTTCCACAAGGTTCTGTGCTAGGACCAATTTTATTCACTTTATACATGCTTCCCTTAGGTAGTATTATTAGACGGTATTGCTTAAATTTTCATTGTTACGCAGATGATACCCAGCTTTATCTATCCATGAAGCCAGAGGACACACACCAATTAGCTAAACTGCAGGATTGTCTTACAGACATAAAGACATGGATGACCTCTAATTTCTTGCTTTTAAACTCAGATAAAACTGAAGTTATTGTACTTGGCCCCACAAATCTTAGAAACATGGTGTCTAACCAGATCCTTACTCTGGATGGCATTACCCTGACCTCTAGTAATACTGTGAGAAATCTTGGAGTCATTTTTGATCAGGATATGTCATTCAAAGTGCATATTAAACAAATATGTAGGACTGCTTTTTTGCATTTACGCAATATCTCTAAAATCAGAAAGGTCTTGTCTCGGAGTGATGCTGAAAAAACTAATTCATGCATTTATTTCCTCTAGGCTGGACTATTGTAATTCATTATTATCAGGTTGTCCTAAAAGTTCCCTAAAAAGCCTTCAGTTAATTCAAAATGCTGCAGCTAGAGTACTGACGGGGACTAGAAGGAGAGAGCATATCTCACCCATATTGGCCTCTCTTCATTGGCTTCCTGTTAATTCTAGAATAGAATTTAAAATTCTTCTTCTTACTTATAAGGTTTTGAATAATCAGGTCCCATCTTATCTTAGGGACCTCGTAGTACCATATCACCCCAATAGAGCGCTTTGCTCTCAGACTGCAGGCTTACTTGTAGTTCCTAGGGTTTGTAAGAGTAGAATGGGAGGCAGAGCCTTCAGCTTTCAGGCTCCTCTCCTGTGGAACCAGCTCCCAATTCAGATCAGGGAGACAGACACCCTCTCTACTTTTAAGATTAGGCTTAAAACTTTCCTTTTTGCTAAAGCTTATAGTTAGGGCTGGATCAGGTGACCCTGAACCACCCCTTAGTTATGCTGCTATAGACGTAGACTGCTGGGGGGTTCCCATGATGCACTGTTTCTTTCTCTTTTTGCTCTGTATGCACCACTCTGCATTTAATCATTAGTGATTGATCTCTGCTCCCCTCCACAGCATGTCTTTTTCCTGGTTCTCTCCCTCAGCCCCAACCAGTCCCAGCAGAGGACTGCCCCTCCCTGAGCCTGGTTCTGCTGGAGGTTTCTGTTGGGTATTTTCTCCTCCAAACATTTTTAAAACCTTTAACAAGACAAACAGAGTCAAGAAACACCAGTGAGACAGAAAGTCAAATTTTACGCGCGGAGTGCAGTCAGGCTGTACACCAAGGCTACACTAAAGTCTGGCCTGCTTTTCCGCTCTTTTTATTAAGAGACGCCCTCATCACATAAACAAAAAACTTGTCCTAAGGGTGGGGGTGATGACGCAAGACAAGTTTCTTCCCGTAACATAAACGCATACGTCAATAAGTGCAGCTGTAAGGAAGAACACTTTCTTTTACACAGGTCAGCACATCTCGTTCGTCTGTTGCAGTTATCAGCTGTTCTGCATCTGCCTGAAGTGTCCTGTCCTTCACACTCCTTCACACTAAGCACCACATCACAACAGTCAAAACGTTCTCTTACTCCCAGTCGTTAGAGGCTGCGAAAACAAAATTATATTATAATAATAAGTACATCCAGCCCTTCATTCCCAGCTCAGATTGACCCCAGAGTGCTAAAACAAAATTGAATTCTCAGGATTGCGTTAAGACAGGTGCAAAACAGCACAACACCGTTCTCATGAGAAAGAAGACAAAGCTAAAACAAGGTTGAATAACACGTACATTCTCAGGGTGAAGTGCAAAACAGCACAACACCGTTCTCATGAGAAAGAAGACAAAGCTAAAACAAGGTTGAATAACACGTACATTCTCAGGGTGAAGTGCAAAACAGCACAACACCGTTCTCATGAGAAAGAAGACAAAGCTAAAACAAGGTTGAATAACACGTACATTCTCAGGGTGAAGTGCAAAACAGCACAACACCGTTCTCATGAGAAAGAAGACAAATGTACAAATGTTTAACAGTGATAACATATATACAAAATCTTTAACATTCCCCTCCTGTTTATCGCCTGTTAAACATACAGTAGGCATCACTCAGCTTAGCACTTCTTTTTGAGATTTTCACTAAGAGGTTCATCATGGTATGTTCTCTCTATAGGCTTACACCCCAGAGGTGATGTCATCATTGTCACCATCATCAGTGTCTGGGTCATCATACTTCCATTGGTCTGGGTACAGGTCAGGAGAGCCATCGTCCTCCTCGTCGTCGTCTGTCCCCAGAAGTGGATATGATGCCGGACCCCCTCCTGGTCCTGGACTTATTGCTGTGGTTATCATTCTATTTACAAGGCCTCGGAGACATGGAATACAACAACATCCACACAATGTTAGAATTGCAGCAAATACTGCTATAGACACTAATAGTGAAGAAATCAAAGACCTCCATTTTCCCATCCCTTCCAGCCACCAATCCCAGCCTTCGGTGTTTACTCCACTGTGCTCTTTCATCTTCCTGTTCAACGTCCTCAGCCCGTCAATGGCTTGAGTGAGACTGCCGTCTGCAGCCGTGTTGTTGGGAATGAATGTGCAGCATTGTTCTCCGAACATGGCACAAACACCTCCTTTCTCTGCCAACAACATATCCAGAGCAATACGATTCTGGAAGGCCATAAGGGACGTGGCTTCTAACTGTGAATGGACAGCCTTAAATCCTTCCTCAGTCCAATTTCCTAATTTCTGTACATTGTAGTGGATGTAGTTTATTCTGTCCACGTTTTTATTAATTGAACACCACCAACAGATGGAAGATTCGAATCCAGCTGCTATTTGATCAACCAGTTTATACTCGTCAGGCACTCCCCTGGGGACTCCTATTGCGTCAATATATGTTGGATTTCCCACTCCTTTCCAATCTCTTTTTACTCTATGTCTGGCTATGCCTTTCTGCCAATCTTCAGGAATAAGAGAGGCTGCATATGTCGTAACGTCTTCAGGGGTCATGGGTATGGCTTCAACTGGTAACAATAATGATATTAATGCACAATAACCTGACACATTTCGTGGCAGTCTGTCAAAGATTCTGTTATCCCCACACCACCACCATACGTCACTCCTCCCGACAGGTTTGAATGTGGGAGTACTATGGACCACATTCTTACACCAGGCGGTGTGGTTTAAGCTACCCAAAGTCTTACTTGTCCCTGTCAAGTGTACACATGTATGGTTAGCATGCCCAACTTTGCTTGAGAATAAAGGTTTAATCTTAGTCAATTTGGTCACTGGATAGATCTTGTCCCACTTAGAACAATTGTTGTTTGCCGCAATGTATGTCTGTGTCATAGCAGTCAGTAGACAGTCTTTGGGTAATGCTGCCGGTATTACCTGTAATATAGGTCTGGGTCCCATACATACAACACAGTCCTTCTTTGCTGCTAGTCCTGCTTGTTCTGCCATTAAAAGCCAATTATTATTTTGTCCACTAATTCCTGTAGTTACTAGGAACCAGTCATCTGCCTTCATGTCTTTTGTGCCTTGTACGGACACCCCCTTTGCTTGTATGGGCACCCCCTTTGCTTGTATGGACACCCCCTTTGACGTACTTAATTCGGTCAATATTGGTTGCTGTACTCTATCTGTTTCACAGAGGAAAAAATGGAAATACGGATCTTTTCCTTGTTTGTATACCCAAAGGAGGAACAACCAACAGTCTCCCTCTATATCAGGTGGGAATATGGTTCCTTTTTCTGTGGTATTCACCACTATAAACAGCTTATCATCTGTTTGATACATTTTGAGAATTTGACTCTGGTACTTAGCCCACTCGGTTTGTGCCCATCTTGGTGTCCATCTACTCCATTCATCGGCTACCAACGTTTCCCATCTCCTATCTTGTTGATCGTTGGTCATATACCATGAGAAACTATTTCTGTAATTAGTCCCTCTGTCACCATCCGGCATTCCATGGGTAAGAGCACTATATGGTACAGAGATGATCACAGAAGTATTTCTAGGAATGCAGGCTTGTACACCAAATCGGTACGCATTATTCCCGTTACAGCTATGTACTGTGGCATTTATTATCGGACTGGGGTCTTCGTTACTTCTTTTTGGTCTCTGCAATCTGCGGATGTGATCCTTATTATCATGTCCCGTGCTCATGGCTTTTAATAATAATCCCAATTCAAAAAAGAAAAGTAGCATAACAAGGACTGTCCGTGGGGTCCAGAAACCCTCGTTCTTTTTATTTTTTTCTTTCGCCATTTCTGCACACTACAGCACACCTATGTTCAGAACAGTGGCTTCTTAATGTCTTCTGCTAGCTTTCGTGTCTAACCTGGATCTTAACACCAAGCTCACACACTATTACTAGTCTTGTCCTACTGTTCTTACTGTTTGTCTGTGTCTGCAGAAATGACTTTCTTACAGTGAGTTAAATGAATCCATGTACTTCTTTCCCCAATTTTCAAAGCTGTGGGTGTTGTGAGTAGTACTTGATAGGGCCCTTCCCATTTAGGTGAATGCCAGTGTTTTCTCTTGATGCTTCTTATCAACACCCAGTCTCCAGGTACCACTTTAGGGTCCTCCTGTGGAGAAATGGGATCATCAGTGTTTGGATCTCTCCCTCGTTGTCCTTCTAACATTTTTCTCATGTAATCCGCCAAATTGGCTTCCTCAGGTACATCCCAAATTTGTCCATAATATAGCAATCGATATTTTCTGCCAAACAATGTTTCATACGGTGTCAACCCCATGGTACTAGTTATGTTTATATACATTTTTACCAAATCTACACAATGCGTCCATGGTCTGCCTGTTTCCTCCATTGTCTTTCTAAGTCTGTTTTTTACTGTTCCATTCATCCTTTCCACTAATCCGGCGCTTTGTGGATGATAAGAACAATGATTTTTGAGATTAACCTGTAGTGCTTCTCCTACGTATTGCACTATTGTATTAACAAAATGCGCTCCATTATCTGAATAGACTGTTTCTGGTATTCCAAATCGTGGGATGATGTCTTTGCATAATGCCTTAGCCACTGTAAGTGCATCTGCATGTTTTGTAGGGAACAATTCTACCCATTTTGAGAAGGCATCAATTATGACTAAACAAAATTCCTTCCCTTCATGTTTACTCAGCTGTATATAATCCATATGAATCACTTGAAAGGGATATTGTGGTGTTGGAAATTTACCTCTTTGGGGTCTCAAATTGCCTTGTGAGTTGTGTTTTGCACATATCATGCATGCTCTACAATGCTGTTTTGCATATGCATCGAACCCATAAAGACAAAAAATAGATTGCAATTGCGATATCATACCCCCTGATGAGACATGCGTCACGCCATGGCTCATAATAGCTGCCCATTTAAACATATTTTTTGGCAATATGGGTTTCTTTTGTGGTCATACGTACAAGTCATTTGCATACGTAGCTCCTTTAGCTATCCACATTTGTTTTTCTCTGTCAGTTGCCTGCTGTTGCATGTCAGCAAGCAGTGTATGACCTAAATGCAAATCTGGAGTAGTTTCCTGTACAACAAAAATAGAAGAAGCTGCTGCTGCCTCTTTTGCTGCTCTGTCAGCAAAATCATTTCCTTTTGAAACACTGTCAGAGCCCTTGGTGTGAGCCGCACATTTGCATATAGCAATTTGTTGAGGCAACTTCACAGCTTGCAGTAGGGCAGTTAGGAGAGTGGCATGAGTCACTGGCTTTCCAGATGATGTCACCATTCCACGCTCCTCCCACAGTTTTGCAAACACATGCACTGTGCTGAAAGCGTACTGGCTGTCTGTATAAATTGTTACAGCCGTACCTTTAAACAGATAGCAAGCTGCAGTTAAAGCAACTAATTCAGCTGCTTGTGCTGAAAATGACGATGGCAATGAAGCAGAATCTAATACTTCTGAATTTGTGACGACAGCATATCCAGATTGCGTTTGTCCATAAGCATTTTTAGTGGAAGAACCATCCACATACACGATTGTACTGTTTGGGATGGGTGTGTCCCGGAGGTCTGGGCGTGCTTTCGTACAGACTGTAGCTACATCAAGACAATTGTGCGGCTCACCATCCTCAGGTAAAGGTATCAATGTGGAGGGATTCAATGTTGTACAGCGCTCTACCGTAAAGTGTGGTTGTGATAATAGCAAGGACATACACAAAAGATGTCTTGCTGGGGACAAAAGGCTCATGTTTGTCTGCAACAGAAGTGCAGAAACTGCATGTGGAACTTTCAGTGTCAGCTGATGGAATAGAACAACATTACTGCTACTTTGAACAGCCATAGAGGCTGCAACAACAGCCTGTACACATGGTGGTAGAGCACTTGCTACTGCATCCAATTTAGATGAGTAGTAGGCAACTGGCCTCAATTTTGAGCCATACACTTGAACCAAAACACTAGTCATGAACTTATTCTTACAATCAACTGTTTGAATGAATGGTTTACTATAATCTGGTAGTGCCAAAACTGTGGATGACACTAATGTTTGTTTTACTTTTACAAAAGCTTCCTCAGCATCTTTGTTCCATTCCAACACGGTTGACATTGAAATATCATCTTTGTACATCAAATCAGAAAGTGGACTAGTCAATTCTGCATAGCAGGGAATCCATGCCCTGCAGTAATTAGTCAGTCCAAGAAATTACATCATCTGCTTTTTGGTTTGTGGTTTTCGAGCGTGTAAAATTGCTTCCTTCCTGTCAGACAGGATCGTGCGCCCTGTGGCTGATAACTCATGTCCTAAATATTTTACTTTATCCCTACACAACTGAACTTTGTTTCTACTCACTCTGTGGCCATTGTCAAATAAGAAACATAATAATGCTACTGTGTCAGTTATGCAGTTTTCTCGTGTGTCAGAGGCAATCAAAATGTCATCAACATACACTAACAGTTGGCTATCTGCCGGTGGAACGAAATTGGCTAAACATGCTGACATGACTTGAGAATAAATAGTTGGACTCTCTGCGTAACCCTGCGGTAATCTGGTAAATGTATATCGTTGTCCTCTAAAGGTAAAAGCAAACCAGAATTGACTATCTGGGTGTACTGGCACAGAGAAAAATGCATTACTTATGTCAATTACTGAGAAACTATTAGAATTTGGTCTCAGCGAATTTAACAAGGTGTGTGGATCTGGGACACATGGTGCTCTTTTAATCACAGCAGCATTTACTGCCTGCAGATCTTGAATCATTCTCCACCCCACTGAGGGCGGAGCCTTTTTCACAGGAAATATGGGTGTGTTACATGGTGAATCTGGACGTGGCACTATTACTCCTGCTGTTAATAAATCCTCTATTACTGGCCTGATTCCTTCAATTGCATCAGGTTTCAATGGATACTGTCTTACACATGGTCTGTATTCTGTTTTTGGTCTTATAACTACAGGTTGTGCATTTTTAATCAGTCCTACGTCTGAAGGACCTGTTGTCCACAATCCTGATGGTACCGAAGAGAGAAGATCATCTTCTTCAGGACTCAACTGAAACACTCAGGATTGTGAAGTGGACACATCAATATGTGTTCCAGCTGTCAGCACCAATGAGACATTAACTGGCACTTTATACAATTTAGTTGATGGACTGAACTCCGTTCGTGGGCCAACTCTACTCCAATCAGAGGCTGACAAAGCTGTTATGACTGTCAGTCCCAATTCTTGCCATTCTGTCAAATATGGCTTACAAAGTGACATATGTAATGGCATACCTGTGAATCTCAATTTTGATACATCTTCAGTGGCGCCTGTTACTGTTATGACAGCTGTTGAGTTGCCATCATGAATCAAATCGGTCATTGTCAGTTTCACAGGTGAAACATTTTTCAATTTAGTTTCATAGTCACCATCCGGACCTGGAGGATCTTTATGCCACATTGTGACATGCAGGTCAGGTGGTGACATCTTTTGTTCAGGATTTTTTAGTAGGGCTGTCGCTTGCAAGACGACATCTTTACCCCATCCTGCAGCATCTTCTTCTGAAATGTCAAATGTATAGTAATAGTGGAATGTGGGGTCATCGCTTTCTTCTCTTACCATGTTAACGCCTCCTGTGCGTTCAACAACTAATTTCCCTTGTTCCACAATTATGGACAAGCCCAATGCAGTCAATCCGTCTCGTCCTAGGAGGTTAACTGGACATTGTGGCATGTTCAACACTGACATAGTACACGTCAGGCCAAATGGATCTGTCAACGTTATGGGTTTGGTGATAGGGACGTCTGATGTTTGTCCATTTGCAGAGCGAACCCTAAAGATTTCGTTGCTTAATTGATGGACAGGTATGTTGTCATTACATGTGGTTCTACATGCTCCTGTATCACAAAGGAATGTCACTGGTCGTCCATTTACCAACAAAGTCACTTCTGGTTTTGGTACCGGATTTCCCAGCAAGGCACACAGATCCATATCACAATCAGACTGCCTATCTGATGTGGAATCATGGATTATGGATTCTAGTCATTGTGGATACTGTGGCTGCGGAGGATTATTCCGTTGTGGAATTCTCCCTGCTGCTCCCTCAGTAGGTGGATTCTGACAATTTCTATACATATGTCCCTCTCTTCCACAGTTCCAACAAATCAGGGGACCACGTGGTGGCCCTCCCTGTCTGTGCTGCTGTTGTGGTTGCCAGGGTCCTTGACGTTGTGGCTGTCCACCTTGTCTATTTTGCCATGGCTTTTTGGGGCGTTTGCACTGCTTCTGCTGTCTTAAGTTACCCTGCTGGTAATATATTTCATCATCTCCATGTGCTACATACACTCCTTTGTCGCTGTTTCTTGTCTTTTTCTGCTTTAAGACTTCTTCTGCATGACAGCAGTGTGTATGTGTTTCTTCCAATGTGCCTGTAGGCAATCCAATCCAATGTTTCTGTATCCAAGCTTTTATATCCTTTTTGGAATGTTGGATCAGAGCGTTTTTCAATTGTTGTTCATACACTGGTGTTCCTGGCAATATGCCACTATGGACCCTAAATACATTCTCAAATCTGCATCTAAACTCTGTCCATGGCTCTCCTTCTTTCTGAGTTGTCCTGGTAATTTCAGTATAATTTATCTTTGGTCCTAACACTCCTTTTGCACGTGTAATCATAGCTTCCACTCTTGTTTCTAAGACTAGATCATCATGTGTCAGTGGTACGCCTTGTTGGTCTGCAGGATTCCAGTCTCCGCGTACCTGACTCCATTTAGGGCCACATGCTTTCATCCACACCTGTTGGACTTCAGGTCCATTAAGGTGGTAAGATGTTCTAATGTTTTCTATATCCTGCATAAAGCCCTCGATATCGACATGTGGCGATGGTATCATGTCGACTGCTGCTTTGATATCATCAGCATTCCATGTTCGATATACGAGCATGGTTGATCGCTGTCCTGCTGTTCCTGCACGAGGATTTGGTACTTCTATCATAGGATAGGCACCTCCCTGATCACTATGTTCCACCATGGGAGGGGCTGTAGGCACTTTCGCTTGACTGCGTGTTTGTGGTTTTTCTGGTTTTTCTCTTTTTACCTTAGGTTTTACTGCCAAATCATACTGTGGTGGCGGTACATCGTCATCCTCTGGTAGAGGAGATAAAAGTCTCTTTGTCACCGACGATCCAGCCGGCGGTGATTGTTGAGGCTGTTCTGGTTCTCTGTGCTGAATTATCACATCTTCTTCTGCCTTACCTACAGCTTTCTTTTTCCTTGCTTTCTCTAATCGTCGCTTCTCTGCTCCCTTCTGTCTGTTCTCTGCTTCTTCCTCCCAAAATGCCACTAAATCTGCCCCTACTTTCTGCATCTTTTTCTCATCACCTTTATGTTCCCGTTCTAACTCCTTCTTCAGCTTTTGTATACTGATCAGGTTCAGTCGTCCGTCAAAGTCATGTTTATTTATCCAGGTCTCCAATTTCTTTGTTGCTTTTGGATTTTTTGCTTCCATAAATTTCCAGTCGTCAGTTGATAAATTTTCCTTATTTTTAGACGTCTTACCCCCCATTTTTATTATCCCTTGTTATAATTTGGACTTCAGACGGGGGCACACCTAGGGTGTTCTAAATCTGAAGTTTTCACACTTTCTTTGGACGTGACAATTAATTAGCCGTCGTGTGGTTGATTCCTTTCACCTCCCCGTAGGAAGCGGAATCACTTGCCTCTGCTTCCACACGCACGGTTGTCACTAACGTTGTCCAAAGTATTACACTTTCACACAGTTATTTACACTTACACAATACACTATGTACACACAGAAACACTTTTAATAATCGTACGCGTATTCTTATGCCAGGGGAGCTCGCCCTCCCGTGAAAT
Source organism: Thalassophryne amazonica (assembly GCF_902500255.1). NCBI lineage: Eukaryota > Metazoa > Chordata > Actinopteri > Batrachoidiformes > Batrachoididae > Thalassophryne > Thalassophryne amazonica. The sequence continues at coordinate 2,274,695 of NC_047121.1, forward strand.
TTAACTAATGTCCTGCATTAGGGGACTCCGCCGTCCCTGCCAAATTTAACTGCTTTTTTACAGTGCACGTATTTCTACCCGGGATTTCCTTTACGTATTAAAACAGAGGAGTCCGTATCCTCCTTCCGGAACTTAACTACTTGCGTCCCTCGCAACCGTAGAGGAGTCCGCCCTCCTTACAGAGTTTAACTGTGTTTCATTAACAGACGATTCTGTATCATCGCTTACGGAGTTTAACTGTTTTATGTGATCACTTTTATCCCCTACCGGTACGCGTATATAAACAGAGGAGTCCGCACCCTCCTTACAGAGTTTAACTGCTTTGCATTAACAGACGATTCTGTATCATCGCTTGCGGAATTTAACTGTTTATGTGATCTGATCACCACTCACTCAGTACTGTTTACAAAGAAATTTTACTCACTGACTCGACTTCCTGTCTGTCTTCTTCGGGAAAATCTCGTCAACCAGACGATGCCAACGGTGGTCGACAATTGCAGACACGATCAATCGATCGATCGGACCTTGGCCAAGGATTTACGTCTGGACTTGACGACCTCCGCCGGACACCTCCGGTGTTGTTGAGATCCCGGACGAGCCCCCAGTCAATGTTGGGTATTTTCTCCTCCAAACATTTTTAAAACCTTTAACAAGACAAACAGAGTCAAGAAACACCAGTGAGACAGAAAGTCAAATTTTACGCGCGGAGTGCAGTCAGGCTGTACACCAAGGCTACACTAAAGTCTGGCCTGCTTTTCCGCTCTTTTTATTAAGAGACGCCCTCATCACATAAACAAAAAACTTGTCCTAAGGGTGGGGGTGATGACGCAAGACAAGTTTCTTCCCGTAACATAAACGCATACGTCAATAAGTGCAGCTGTAAGGAAGAACACTTTCTTTTACACAGGTCAGCACATCTCGTTCGTCTGTTGCAGTTATCAGCTGTTCTGCATCTGCCTGAAGTGTCCTGTCCTTCACACTCCTTCACACTAAGCACCACATCACAACAGTCAAAACGTTCTCTTACTCCCAGTCGTTAGAGGCTGCGAAAACAAAATTATATTATAATAATAAGTACATCCAGCCCTTCATTCCCAGCTCAGATTGACCCCAGAGTGCTAAAACAAAATTGAATTCTCAGGATTGCATTAAGACAGGTGCAAAACAGCACAACACCGTTCTCATGAGAAAGAAGACAAAGCTAAAACAAGGTTGAATAACACGTACATTCTCAGGGTGAAGTGCAAAACAGCACAACACCGTTCTCATGAGAAAGAAGACAAATGTACAAATGTTTAACAGTGATAACATATATACAAAATCTTTAACAGTTTATTCCTGTTAAAAGGGAGTTTTTCCTTCCCACTGTAGCCAAGTGCTTGCTCACAGGGGGTCGTTTTGACCGTTGGGGTTTTACATAATTATTGTATGGCCTTGCCTTACAATATAAAGCGCCTTGGGGCAACTGTTTGTTGTGATTTGGCGCTATATAAAAAAATTGATTGATTGATTGATTGATTGATTGATTGTTTTTGCTTTGGCATGTTACTGAACCTTTTGCCTGTTTTTGACCTTGTTTTTGTCTCATGATTTGGATACCGTTGCTGATTCTGGCTTGCCTACCTGTGTTGCGAGCTAGCTTGGCTTTTCTGTGAATTCTTTTTCTTACTCTAATCCTCTGTGTGATTCTTGTATTTGATTCATTTTCAGCCGCTGATCCAGGTTGCAGTGGCAGCAGCGCAAGCAGCTCAGTTCACACTTCCCTATCCTCTGCCAAGTCCTGCACCTCTTCCCTTAACCACAGATATGCAAAAAGGAGTCAAATTATGACCATTTTGGATGTCATTTTAGATTTTAAAAAAGCCACAAGAGGGGTTTTGAGGTTTTAGTTTGTGATTCTTCACATTTTTTCTGGATCTATCCTGAAAAGTTCACCTTCTATTGTGAAATTTCCATTTTTATGCAGAAACTCTTGTAAAAGCAGCAGGTTAAATCAGAGCAGACGGTTTGTTTAGAAAGGTGAATCTTTTAAAAGATGACACATGGCATTGAGAAGTGTTGTCAGAGCTGGAGGTTTGGTGATGATGTTCCTCCTCTGGTATCTGTTCTGATGTCACGTGTTCTGTGCTGCTGCCGGAGGCCTTGAGTTCAGACGACGCTCCAACAAACTCACACAAACGCACTTTTATTGCTTCTCCACCAGCTAAAAGCTTTTTGATTAAAAGCAGAACGGTGGCGAGATTTTACTGAGGCGCCATCAGAGAGTGTGGCACGTGCACGTGCATGCACAAGCTGCCTGAAAGGCCAATGCACAGAGTGCAGCAGGGTCTGTTCCCTGTAAAGGCCACAATAAGTGGCATCTGCTTGGACGCACACTTAAAAATGTGACCACTCGAGTAAAACTTAGGCTGCACTACATTTCTTGCTCAGGTGGTGGTTTAGATGAGACGTTTCTTTTTGAAGCATTTTTGGGCAACTTATGTTGTGATTTGGTGCTGTATAAATATAATGATTTAAATTGACAGATCCTCACAAATGTGTCAGTTATTACTCCAGCTGTAATTCTTTTTATTAATCTACTTTATTCTGCAAAATTACTTTAAGACAATACCAAAAAAAAAAATTGTAACTTCTCATAATCCGGGAAGTGATGGTCTAGTGGTTAAACATTGGATTTGAGACCAGAGGATCCTCGGTTCAAATCCCAGCCTGACCGGAAAATCACTAAGGGCCCTTGAGGTGCTTAGTCCTCTAGTTGCTCCCTGTGTGTAGTGAGCGCCTTGCATGGTAGCAACCTGACATTGGAGTGAATGTGAGGCATTATTGTAAAGCCCTTTGAGCGCCTAATGCAGATGGAAAAACGCTATATAAATTCCATCAAAAAGTCCTAAATAAATAAATAAAAATTCAGATTGTCTCTTGGTCGATTCCTGGAAGGGATGGTGGAATTCAACAGGGTTGATGTAGAGGCACATGCATGTGTGTTTTTTCAACTTGGAAATGTTGTTGCACTCTGACAAACACATGGCCCTGAACAGACCCCGAGTCTGGTCCAATGGCAGGGAAATCCCCGACGATCAGGGTCTGAGGACCCGCTGCAGCCTTCATCCACCTTCACAGCCATCACCTCCTCCACCTGATCCATCTTTCAGGAGTTCTTGTTTCACCAGGACCCAGTTAGCTGTCTTGCTTTTATTCAGTTCAATTCAATTCAATTTAATCAGCTTATAAAGCGCCAAATCACAACAAAAGCCGTCTCAAGGCGCCTCACACAGAACAGTTCAACATAAAAATTAAAAATTAAATAAATAAAAATTTAAAAAATCAAATACATAATTAAAAACAGAAGTAAAAGAACAAACAGATAAAAAATAAAAACTATTCATAAGAAAGAGAATAAAAATAGGTTTTAAGTCTTGACTTAAAAATGTCCACGGACTCTGACTGCCTCACGGTCACAGGAAGACCGTTCCACAGTGCACGATAAGAAAAAGCTCTTTGACCCACTGACGTCTTCTTCACCCTGGGAACACAGAGAAGTCCCGAATCCTGCGACCGCAAAGCCCGGGCCGGCACGTAGGGTTCCACCAGATCAGCCAGATAAGATGGTGCCAGTCCATGAACAACTTTATAAATCAATAATAAAACTTTAAAATCTGCTCTCACAGAGACAGGGAGCCAGTGTAAAGATTTATGGTTCCTATTGGGCACACAAGGTCCCCACTGTATTTCACCCCAACAGACAGCCCCTACTTGACCCGTTACCCAGGAGTCACGCCGTGGAAGAGCAGCTGGATTTTGACACCCTTCAGAAAAACTACAGGCACAGACTGGATCATGACAGGGAGGGGGGCCAAAATGCGTGTGTGTGTGTGTGTGTGTGTGTGTGTGTGTGTGTGTGTGTGTGTGTGTGTGTGTGTGTGTGTGTGTGTGTGTGTGTGTGTGTGTGTGTGTGTGTGTAGGATGTGTTGTTTTTCATGTTTCTCGTCCTTACTGCTGAGGTGAAAGCATTCTTTCTATTAATCTCGGCCATTTGTCTTTAATTTATGTGCGCAGTCACACCATTAAGGATGGCACTTCCCGTTCCTTCAGCACACATTGATTGTGTCGTGCTCTCAGGTTAAAACATTTTCAGACCAACATTTCTTTGGCACATTCACTCACGCACTTTCCCTCTTCTGTTTTTCTTTTCTTCTCTTTTGTCATTTATTCACCCTTTTATGTCGTACTACTACAACTAATGCATTCCATTAGTGATAATGCAGAACATTCAAAAAACAGTCGAGATGTGTTTTTTTTATTATTATTTTGTGCACACATTTAGGATTATTTATATTCTGACACAATATGGACCTTCGGAACCTCAAACATCAAAAACAAATATATATAAATAAACACAGACTAACAGGAGAAACTGGAGACTGTCACGGTTTTTCATCTGCAACAGTAAATGTGGTGTAAAAGGATCAGGTCCTGTTGAGGAAACAGCTGAGCCAGAAGGTGAGACGGGTTGCGTTATGCTCCTGTCCTCGTCTATGTTCATGAGCTTTGGGTCATGACAGAATGAACGAGGCTGTGGTTGTCAAGCCCCTTTCACACCGCCTGCTTCAAGTTGCATATTGCTGCGTATCTAATAACGCAGCAATGTCTGCACTCTGATTTCTGTCATAGTTTATCATTCTTCCTGTGACCGCGGAGCTGCAGCCGGCGTTTGCGTGTGCGAACCGTCCGTGAGTGGACGTGGAGATGAGGAGTTATACTGGCTGTGGACATGTCCTGTCACTGGCAATCAGTCTGTGAGCAGGACTTAATGGACTTTATTTAACACAGTCGTGAGAGAACTTGAGGAGGTGAGTGTGAGGAGCTGCACTCTTTCTTTTAATTGTTCACATGTGCTCTTTGAGTGTGTAGTTTTACTGCATTGTGAACACGGTATAAAAAGTTTGACAACAATCCTGTGTGATTTATAGCTCGGCAACAATGGAGCACAGCAGGAATCATAAATTGGCCTCGGGTAGCGTTATATTGTGTGGGTGTGGCATCCAGTCACATTGAGTACCGCTAAGTTGCCTCAACTTGCGAGAAAACTACTTCCATTAAACTTGTTTCATTTCTGGCGTCCGTTTCGCATTGCCCTTTGTGTCCCTCACAGTGTTGTGGCGTCAGGTTGCATCAACTTTCCGTCGTCATGACACCGCATGACGCAACTTGAAGCAGGCCTGGTGTGAAAGGGCCTTAAGGGACTCAGTGTAGCAAATGTGCACACCAGAGTGTGTGCTGTTTCTCAACATAAGGATTTTTATCATTCCAAAAATAAGCAAAATGGACAAATAAATGCATAAATGGACAACTTATTGGATGTTATTTAATGCAGGTGAACAAGGATTGCTAATCCACAGTGCTGGAAAAACAACAATAAAAACACAAGCCTGTCAGATTTTTTAATCAGATCTTTAATTTGGGATTTTTGTGCATTGTTGTAGTGTACTTTTATCATTGGAGTTTCTGTTGTACAGTGGGTTGATTCCTGGAAAACCCAAAGTAAATAATAATAATAATTATTATTATCATCATCATTAATAATGATAATAATAATAACAACAACAATATGAGGTCTATTAGATAATAAACAGACCCTTTTATTTTTTTTTAACTATATGGATTTGAATCACGTGTGATTACATCAGACATGCTTGAACCCTCGTGCGCATGAGTGAGTTTTTTCCACACGTGTCGGTGACGTCATTTCCCTGTGGGCAGGCCTTGAGTGAGATGTGGTCCCGCCCTCTCGGCTGAATTCCTTTGTTTCACATGCTGCTCGAGACGGCGTGCGTTGCTTTATCAAAAATTTTTCTGGACCTGTGAGGAATATCCGAGTGGACACTATTCGGGAAATTAAGCTGGTTTTCTGTGAAAAGTTTAACGGCTGATGAGAGATTATGGGGTGTTTCTGTTGGTGTAAGGACTTCCCACGGAGCGGGACGTCCTGCAGTGCTTCAAGGCGCCGTCGTCTGCCTGTTTCGACCTGAAAACATTCTAATTTAAGGCTTAATTCACCCAGGACATCGTGAGAGAACAGAGAAGATTCAGAAGAGGCCGGCATGAGGACTTTATGTGGACATTCCACTGTTTAAGGACATTTTGTAATGAAAGACGTACGCGCAAATTCACCGACTCGTTTCCGTGATGACTCAGCGAATCTGTGTGCGCCGCGACAGGAAAAACACCTCCGTGTTGAAAACCATTTGTAAAATTCAGGCGGCTTTTGATGGCTTTCAACAAGTGAGTAACTGAGAAATTGTTTAACAGCTTGGGCATGTTCCAACTTGCCCGTTAAGATTTCCAACGGAGGTGTTTTTCCTGCCGCGACCCCCCGCGGTCGGGTCCAGCCCGACATGCGACTCTGCCCGCACGTTCTTTCATTACAAAATGACCTTTAACAGTGGAATGTCCAAATAAACTCCTCATGCCGACTTCTTCTGAAAGTTCTCTGTTCTCTGACGACTTCCTGGATCAACAGAGCCTGAAATGTGGAAGTTTTCAACTTGAAACGGCGAGACGCTGCCGCCTCGAAGCGCAGATCGCCGTCAGGCGCCGTGGACCGTCCTTAAAGCGACACTACCAGACCAAAATCTCTCATCAGCCGTTAAAATTTTTACCGAAAACCAGCTGAATTTATCGAATGGTGTCCACTCAGTTGTGCCTTACAGTTTAAAAAAATTTTGCTCAAACACAGCAGCAGTCTCTGAGCCATTCCTAAACAATGAAAAAAATCGACGAGAGGGTGGACGACTCCTCACTCAAAGACTGCCCACAGGCGAATGACGTAACCGACAGGCGTGAAAAAACTCTCGCATGCCCACGAGGGTTCAAGCATGTCTGATGTAATCACACGTGATTCAAATCCATATGGTTTTTGAAAAAAATAATAAGGTCGGATACTTTTCTAATAGACCTCGTATATATATGTACTCGTCACAGACATGAACAAGCAAAGCTCTTCACCATCTCACCATGTCATTCATATAGATCATTCAGACTTTTTTCAGTATATGCTTCTGAGGAGCATTAGCATGGATAAAAATATTCAGCTTCTGGGGAGCTCCATGCCTAACTACAGCCCTCTTAACCCCCTGCCACTTTAAACATTTTTTTCATGTAGATGTAAATTCAGATTCAAACTTTTCAGCTAGTTGACAGTCGGACTGCACAATATGGACAAATTAGCTGAACTTTGGGCTCTTCTTTTTAAGAAAATCCTCCTCTACACTGTCTTTTATAGTTTTTATTGAGTTCATAGCTAGTTGTAGAGATTTGCTATCAGTTTGAGTTTAAGAAAGATCATTTTAGATGTATTTTTTGTATTTGAACTGTAATGTGTGAAACACCAAGTGTTCCAGTACTTTTGAGGGCAATTGAGAAACACTTGGGCAGCACCTCAAATAAGCAAACAGAGCACAAATCAGCTGCTGTCTGATCATTTTATTTATCTATAATCACCAGAGAAACATGTATATATACACATATATTACACTCACCAAAATACAACCCAAAATCCAATCAAGTTTGGACGTTGTGTAAAATGTAAATAAAAACAGAATACAATGATTTTCAAATCCTCTTCAACCTGTATTCAATTGAAAACACCACAAAGACAAGATATTTAATGTTCAAACTGATAAACTTTATTGTTTTGTGCAAATATTTACTCATTTTGAAATGGATGTCTGCAACATGTTTCTAAAAAGCTGGGACAGTGGTATGTTTCCCACTGTGTTACATCACCTTTCCTTCTAACAACACTCAATAAGCGTTTGGGAACTGAGGACACTAATTGTTGAAGCTTTGTAGGTGGAATTCTTTCCCATTCTTGCTTGATGTACGACTTCAGTTGTTCAACAGTTCTGGGTCTCCGTTGTCGTATTTTGCACTTCATAATGCGCCACACATTTTCAATGGGCAACAGGTCTGGACTGCAGGCAGGCCAGTCTAGTACCCGCACTCTTTTACTACGAAGCCACGCTGTTGTAACACGTGCAGAATGTGGCTTGGCATTGTCTTGCTGAAATAAGCAGGGACGTCCCTGAAAAAGACGTTGCTTGGATGGCAGCATGTGTTGCTCCAAAACCTGGATGGACCTTTCAGCATTGATGGTGCCATCACAGATGTGTAAGTTGTCCATGCCATGGGCACTAACACACCCCCATACCATCACAGATGTGTAAGTTGTCCATGCCATGGGCACTAACACACCCCCATACCATCACAGATGCTGGCTTTTGAACTTTGTGCTTGTAACAATCTGGATGGTCTTTCTCCTCTTTTGTCCAGAGGACACAACGTCCATGATTTCCAAAAACAATGTGAAATGTGGACTCATCAGACCACAGCACACTTTTCCACTTTGTGTCTGTCCATTTCAAATGAGCTCGGACCCAGAGAAGGCGGCGGTGTTTCTGGATGTTGTTGTTGTTTGGCTTTCACTTTGCATGGTAGAGTTTTAACTTGCACTTGTAGATGCAGTAACGAACTGTGTTAACTGACAATGGTTTTCTGAAGTGTTCCTGAGCCCACGCGGTAAGATCCTTTACACAATGATGTCAGTTTTTAATGCAGTGGTGCCTGAGGGATCGAAGGTCATGGGCATTCATTGTTGGTTTTCAGCCTTGCCGCTTATGTGTAGAAAGTTCTCCAGATTCTCTGAATCTTCTGATTATATTATGGACTGTAGATGATGGAATACTTAAATTCCTTGCAATTGAATGTTGAGAAACATTGTTCTCAAACTGTTGGCCTATTTTTTCATGGGGTTGTTCACAAAGTGGTGATCCTCACCCCATCTTTGCTTGTGAACAGCTGAGATGTTTGGGGATGCTCCTTTTATACCCAGTCATGAGTGTCCTCAGTTCCCAAACGCTTATTGAGTGTTGTTAGAAGGAAAGGTGATGTAACACAGTGGTAAACATACCACTGTCCCAGCTTTTTTTGAAATGTGTTGCAGGCATCCATTTCAAAATGAGCAAATTTTTGCACAAAACAATAAAGTTTATGAGTTTGAACATTAAATACGTATCTTGTCTTTGTGGTGTATTCAGTTGAATATAGGTTGAAGAGGATTTGCACATCCAAATTGGGGTTGTAACTTGTCATTCGGTGTCCATGGTTCGGATGACGTGTTTAGGTTCAAATCTGGCTCAAAGATTTTTCTTCTTCTACTAAGGTGGATTAGAACCTTTTGTGGAACATAGCACAAACTACTGTACAGGAGGAACTTAGCAATCAATATGTTGCACCGATTTCAAAATGGTTCTTTTCAACCAAATTGATCAGATTTCAGGGGAGTCCAGCGGAACCCAGCTCCACCCATGCCAGGAAGTCTTCAACATTTGACATTTCCAGTTTCACTGTGGACTGTGGATTTGGCACTTCCTGTTTCAGTCACAAGTTGCCACTGAATTCCAGTGAGATTCCACGAGATCTCATCTACTGTCCATCCAGGAAGTGTTCAACATTTGACATTTCCTGTTTCACTATGGACTTAAAATTTGGCACTTCCTGTTTGGGACTCAGTGGACCATGAGCGAGCTTCATGCCACTGTGCAGCGCTTCACTTGTATTAAAGGACACATGATTTTCAGTATGTGAATTGCACTGGAGAATAAAATGCAGGACCTCCCAAACTAGCAAAAAAAAAAAAAACAAAACTGCAACTTTTACTCCAGAAAAGGAAAAAAGTACTGGTATGGTACTGATACATTTTATTGCCAGTTAGAAAATAAATGCACAATTGCAGCCAGTGTCTGATACATTAAATATGAGTAACACGATGAATCAAATGAGTGCACAGGAGTGGGCTGGACTTAGATTAAGAGTCATTGTTAAAGTGCAGGAGAAAAAAAAAGTCATGTTAATGTCATGCTGAACATGATCAGAGCACCAGGTTTGTTTGTTTGTTGTTTTGTTTTTTGTTTGTTTTAGGGTTTTTTTTAATGGTGTTCATGTTCTGCTGAGCACAGCATCTCTTTTACAGTTTCAGATTATGAAATACAACATTTCCACGGCTGTAATCTGGATTGTAAACTGCAGTCAGAATAAATATTCTTGACAGTAACACGCGTTCATTTGTCTTCGCTGTGCGCGCGGTCCATTATTTGCACCTTGTGCTTATTGAGCCATTCACATGCAAATAAGCTCAGTTTCACCTCCTCTGTGTCCTGTTGACAGCTGGGAGACTCGCTAATCAACTGCCCATAATTGCTCCTAATTGTTATTCCCCAAGCAGCAGTTTTCCGTGGCGCTGAGCCGAGTGTTATTTGGAGGGGCTGCTGGGAAATATTCTACTTTTACCTCCAGCCTGGGTATCTTTCAGTTTTTGATTTTGGCACAGTTACTGGTTAAAAATAAAGGAAATGAGAGTTAGTGCATATGTCCACTCAGGGACGCAAGGTGACTGTTTTATGATTAACACTGAGCACAGACAAAATGATCATCAAATCCTGTTCATATGGACGATCCAGAGTCTGATACAAGTCCTTAAAAATCATTTTTACAGACTGAGAGTTTAACACAGGTGTGAAGATCTCATCCTGCCCTCTGTGTTCATTCACTCGTCCAGGAGCTTGACGCCACGAGCATGAACATGTCCAGTAACAAAGGAGTGAAGAAAAAAGAAGTGGTGATGAATAGTGAAGATGATATTCACGTCTGAAAGTGGAGCTTGAAGAAGCTGCTCTCAGAGGAGCGCATCAGGAACAATGAATGCCACTTTCATGTCTTAATCATGGAATCTGGACCAACCAGTTAGAAGGTGCCAGAAGAATCCACCACACCAAAAATAATCAATAAAAACAGCATATACATACAGGAATAAATACAGACACCATCCAGATGTTCATCACGTCCACAGGTGTTGACCAGAGAACACAGGGCCTTTTTTTGTTACCTTGGAACAAGCAAAAATTTTGGACCATGATGATTGATGGGTGTTTCTTATGTCCAGGTGTGTCCAGTCAGAGTGATAAAAAAGAAATTAAACATAACATTAATTAAGCTTTGTGTGTCCCCCACCAATGATCATGAACAAATGCCACCCCCCCCACCCATTTCCTCATACAGCTGCAGGTCTCATTTTGAACCATTGATAAAAGAAACTGGTGTCAAGAAAAAAAAAACACTGTATGGACACGGAGCCTTAAACAGCTCTAAATGTTAAATATTTCACATGTGAAGACTGCAGACTCCAGCATGAAGACTGAAGAGAAGAAACTGTGGAAAGAGACAAATAACACCGAGGACAACCAGCATTCTCAAAAAGACATAAATCTCTTGTGTCAAATAAGTCAACCAAAGAAAACAACAACAGCTAATGAAAGAAATATCGTAAACAATCCCCAAAACAACCATCAGTGACATCATCAATGACTTCCAGAGGGCAGGTGACGGTATAACAGCTCCCCGTTCAAAGACTTCAAGAGCAGAAAGCTGGAGGCCGAAGCAACGTAAATCGAAGTGGGAGGAAGCCGGGGGCACTCGGAGGGAACCGACGGAATGACGGGGAAAACATGCAGACTCCACACAGAAAGGACCAGGAGGAAAGAGAAGCTGGGACCATCTCGCTCCGAGGCAGCAGTGCGAACCACTAAAGGTGTCGTCACACAGCGATGGATGGAGTCAACTCATGAGTGCTGCATAAAAATTATTTGCCAAGTATCACTTAATCCATCGCTGGATTTGGGGCTCTGATGGACAGATGACATCACATTTCCACTGGAAACACACAGAGCTGAATTCAGCAGAATACTTTTCAGCAGCTCATCTGAGTCTGACTCTCTGAGTCTAACTCTCTACACCCAAAGTGGTCAAAGGGAACAGTGTGATTATTAACCATCAGAAGGCAAAGTAAAGCCTCTTGAATCATTCCAAAGTCAGTTTTAAGCAGAAACGAGGCTGTTTTAAGCAGAAATGAGGCAATAATCACTGAATCGCTGCTGATGCTCCGAAATGATACATGCGCAGTGAAGGCAGGGGGGAGGACCGATTTTTAGGGGGAACCGTTCAGCCGGCAACACCGGCGCACTCTGAGATCACGATGTCATACTTCCTAACTATGTTTCTGCACTGACGTCTTCTCACTGTGCTGCTGATGGGTTTTCTTATGGACAGCATCCACCCGGGCTGTAGGTGAGCTTATTATCAATGAGGATGTCAGAAATGGTCAATGGACTGCATTTATGTAGCATTTTTTCCATCTGCATCAGACGCTCAAAGCGCTTTACGATAATGCCTCACATTCACCCCAATGTCAGGTTGCTGCGATACAAGGCGCTCACTACACAAGGGCCCTAAGTGATTTTCCAGTCAGGCTGGGGTTGTGTCCAAGTGTTTGTCCTGCTGGACCACCTCAAAACACCCAGTTCTTTTTTTTTTTTTAAAGTCATTAAAGATGTTTGCTGTACAAACATTCTACCCTGAAAAAAGAACAGTTCAAAGACATCATTTAAAGAACAAAATGACCGTGATGAGTGTATGTACACCATCCAGCCCCGTCTGCTCCAGGACAAAGTGAACAGGATGTGAGTGGACCCCTGCCTGGTCACTTGGATCTCCAGCTACCTCACCGACAGGCCACAGTATGTCAGGCTGAGGGACACCACGTCTGACACTGTGATCAGCAGCACCGGAGCACCCCAGGGCACAGTGCTGGCCCCTCCTCTCTTCATCCTGTACACCTCAGATGTCTGCTACAACTCTGAGCTGTGTCACATCCAGAAGTTCACAGATGACACAGCCATTGTTGGACGCATCAGGGATGACAGAGAGGAGGAGCACAGGAGCCTAGTGAGGGACTTTGCTGCCTGTGTCACACAAACCATCTACAGCTCAACACCTCAAAGACAAAGGAGCTGGTCATTGACTTTGGAAAGTCCAGACTAAGACCGTGACTAGTTCCGATAGAGGGAACTGAGGTGGAGGCTGTGGATTCCTACAAGTATCTCAGGCTGTGGCTGGACATCAAACTGGACTGGATAGCCCACACCAACCACCTATACAGGAAGGGACAGAGCAGGCTGGACTTTATGAGGAGGCTGTGGTCATTTAACATCTGCAGGAAACTCCTGTGGCTGTTCAACCAGTCCATAGTAGCCAGTGTCCTCTTTTACACTTTGGTGTGCTGGGGGCAGCAAATCCAAGAAGGACACATCCAGGCACCACGAGTTAGGTGACCACCTAATCTGCATGTCTTTTGAGCACCTGGAGGGAACCCACATGAACATGGGGAGAACATGCAAACTCCACCCAGAAAAGATCAGGTGGGAATTGACCCCACAACCTTTTTGCTGTGAGGCAACGGTGCTGTTCACTAAGGCACTGTGTCGCCAGCTTTACTTCATGATGTGCAAAAATAAAATGCATTAGGAAAAGTTGGCAAACTGAAATATGTGTGTCTGTATCAGGCTCGGTGTTGACAACTGGCTGGACACAAATGCAGAACACAAACTCCCAGATCTGTAGGCTTAACTCTTTTACTGGTGTGGTAAGCTGGGGTCGGTACACGGTAAGGCAGTCAGACAAGAGCAGAAGTACAACAATCATCAGGCTAGAGGCATGGTCGAGAAAAACAAGCAGGTGGTCAAAAACACAATGAGGCAAAACAAAGCAAGGCAAAGATACAAGTGAAGGCTGGAAAGAAGACTCAAGGCACATCGATCTGGCAAAGGACCAGAGCACAAAGAGAGTCTTAAATACACCCAAGTGATGAGCTGCAAATCAAGGACAGGTGTGAGGGGAAGCAACTAGAACTGGGATGTGGTCAGACAAAGGGAAACGCCCACCACCAAGAGAAAGACAGAGAGAACCCAAGCAGAAACCAAAAGGCAAAGCACCGGCAACACCCAAAAATAAGACAAAACGTACAATAAAACAGAGTACAAACCAAAACCTGACAGTACCCCCCCCCAAGGGCCGAGCCCAGATGGCCCAGGAGCAGAAGGATGAGCAGCATGGAAGTCCCGGACCAGAGCGGGGTCTAAAACAAAATGGGAGGGAATCCACGACCACTCCTCAGGGCCGTAACCCTCCCAGTCCACCAGGTACTGGACCCCACGACCCTGCCACCAAGAGTCCAGCAGGCGGTGCACTGCGAAGGCGGGCCCACCATCCACGAACCGGGCGGAAGGCGGGGGAATGGCAGGAGGACACAAAGGGCTGGACCTAACAGGCTTGAGATGACTAACGTGGAATGTGGGATGAACCCTCATGGACCTAGGGAGACGAAGACGGACAGACACAGGATTGATAACCTTGAACACGGGAAATGGACCAATGAACCTGGGAGCCAAATTGCAGGGCATGCCACGAAGAGGTAGGTGACGTGTAGACAGCCAAACCTGTTGACCCATGGCATAAGCAGGTGTCATGGACCTCCCCTGATCAGCAGCCCTTTTATACCCTTTTTTGTATACACGGAGAAGAGCCTTCCTAGCCCGCTCCCAGGTTCATCGGCATCGCAGGTTAAACTCAGGGTGGATGGTACAGGGGAGTGCAAGTCTGTGGATGAAAACAGAGAAGGTTGGTGACCAAACACTACATGAAAAGGAGAAAAACCAGAAGAGGAAGTGGGGAGACTGTTATGCGCCAATTCAATCCATGCTGACTGTGATGACCAGGTAGCGAGATGCTGAGATGAGAGGATCCGGAGTCCCTTCTCCAACTCCTGGTTAAAGCATTTGGTTTGCCCATTGGCTTGGGGATGATAACCAGAGGTGAGACTGGCGGTGACCCCGATCAAGCGGCAGAATTCCCTCCAAAACTGCAAGACAAACTGAGAACCGTGGTCAGAAACTGCAGTATGTCTGGTGGAAAACCATGCAGTCTAAAAACATGAATTAACAAAGCTTCTGCAGTTTCTTTAGCGGTAGGTAGCTTGACCAGAGGTACAAAATGAACCATCTTAGAGAGTCTATCGACCACTGTCATAATCACTGTGTTGCCCTTCGAGGGCGGCAGACCAGTAACAAAATCTATGGTAATGTGTGACCAGTGGCGTACAGGCATAGGTAACGGTAATAAGGTGTCCACAGGGGGGTGCGTGGATGACTTGTGCATAGCACACACCTGACAGGTGTTAACATATTCAGTTATGTCGGACAACATGCAAGACCACCAAAATCGTTCTTTGATCATGTATCCCATTGTCTTCATACCTGGGTGGCACGAGAACCGACTGTCGTGCGCCCAATGAATTACGTCACCCCGAAGAGCTGATGGCACAAACAATTTGCCTCATGGACACCCTTTGGCGGTGCATTGCCCAAAGCTGATTTAACCCTGGAGTCGATGTCCCAAGTTATGGCGGACACAAAACACCTATCAGGGAGGAAGGTATCGGGCCCCTCGGGTGTGTCAGAGTTTTCCCAGTGCCTGGACAACGCATCAGGTTTACCATTCTTTGACCCTGGGCGATACGATAAAACAAAGTTAAATCGGCTGTGTGTATGTAGCGGCTGCAGTCTGCATTGTGTTGTTATGACTCCGCCCACTGGTTCCCCTCAGGACGTGAACTCGCGATCTCCGGCATGGGAGTCGGACTCTCTAACCAGAAGGCTAAAACCCAGAGCTTTGGCCTTGTGACCAGAGAATCCTTTTGAGCTGTTGGGAGTGAGGTTTACTAACTACATCTGCACAGGGACACCTGCTGGCCTCCGTTACATGTATGAGTGTGTGTATGTCTGCATGTGTGTGTCTGCATGTGTATGTGTTTGCATGTGTGTGTGCGTATTTCTGCATATGTGTATGTATGTGTCTGCATGTGTGTGTGTGTGTGTGTGTGTGTGTGTGTGTGTGTGTGTGTGTGTGTGTGTGTGTGTGTGTGTGTGTGTATGTCTGCATGTGTACGTATGGGTGTATGTGTGTGTGTGTCTGCATGTGTATGTATGGGTGTATGTGTGTGTGTGTCTGCATGTGTATGTATGGGTGTGTGTGTATGTGTGTGTGTGTGTCTGCATGTGTGTATCTGCATGTGTATGTATGTGTGTGTCTGCGTGTGTGTGCGTGTCTGCGTGTGTATGTATGTGTGTGTGTCTGCATGTGTGTGTGTGTCTGCGTGTGTATGGATGTGTGTGTCTGCGTGTGTGTGCGTGTCTGCGTGTGTATGTATGCGTGTGTCTGCGTCTGCGTGTGTGTGCGTGTCTGCGTGTGTGTGCGTGTCTGCGTGTGTATGTATGCGTGTGTCTGCGTGTGTATGTATGTGTGTGTCTGCGTGTGTGTGCGTGTCTGCGTGTGTATGTATGTGTGTGTGTCTGCGTGTGTGTGCGTGTCTGCGTGTGTATGGATGTGTGTATGTCTGCGTGTGTGTGCGTGTCTGTCTACGTGTGTATGTATGTAGGTATGTATGTATGTGTGTCTGCATGTGTATGTGTGTGTGTATGTATGTGTGTATGTGTGTGTCTGCATGTGTGTGTGTGTCTGCATGTGTGTGTATGTGTGTGTGTCCGCGTGTGTGTGTGTGTGTGTCTGCATGTGTATGTATGTATGTGTGTGTGTGTCTGCATGTGTATGTATGTACGTGTGTGTGTGTGTCTGCATGTGTGTGTGTGTGTGTGTGTCTGCATGTGTATGTATGTATGTGTGTGTGTGTGTGTGTGTGTCTGCATGTGTATGTATGTGTGTGTGTGTGTGTCTGCATGTGTATGTATGTGTGTGTGTGTCTGCATGTGTATGTATGTATGTGTGTGTGTGTGTGTATCTGCATGTGTGTATCTGTATGTGTATGGGTGTATGTATGTGTGTGTGTGTATGTCTGCATGTGCATGTATGGGTGTATGTGTGTGTGTCTGCATGTGTATGTATGTGTGTGTCTGCATGTGTATGTGTGTGTGTCCGCATGTGCATGTGTGTGTGTCCGCGTGTGTATGTGTGTGTGTCCGCGTGTGTATGTGTGTGTGTGTGTGTGTGTGTGTGTATGTCTGCATGTGTATGTATGGGTGTATGTGTGTGTGTGTGTCTGCATGTGTATGTATGTGTGAATGTGTGTGTGTGTGTGTGTGTGTGTGTGTGTGTGTGTGTGTGTGTGTGTGTGTGTGTGTGTGTGTGTGTGTGTGTGTGTGTGTATGTATGTGTGTGTCCGCATGTGTATGTGTATGTGTGTGTGTGTGTGTGTGTGTCCGCATGTGTATGTATGTGTGTGTGTGTGTGTGTGTGTCTACATGTGTGTGTGTGTGTGTGTGTCTGCATGTGTATGTATGTGTGTCTGTATGTATGTGTGTGTGTCTGCATGTGTGTGTGTATGTCTGCATGTGTGTGTGTGTGTCTGCGTGTGTATGTATGTGTGTATGTCTGCATGTGTGTGTGTGTCTGTCTGCGTGTGTATGTATGTGTGTATGTCTGCATGTGTGTGTGTGTGTCTGTCTGCGTGTGTATGTATGTGTGTATGTGTCTGCATGTGTGTGTCTGCATGCACATTCAGAAAGCGCTGTAACTAGGTTTAAGGATATGATTCCTTCTTTATGTTCTCTAATGCCATATACCAACACAGTACAGAGTAGCTACCTAAACTCTGTAAGTGAGATAGAGTATCTCGTCAATAGTTTTACATCCTCATTGAAGACAACTTTGGATGCTGTAGCTCCTCTGAAAAAGAGAGCTTTAAATCAGAAGTGCCTGACTCCGTGGTATAACTCACAAACTCGCAGCTTAAAGCAGATAACCCGTAAGTTGGAGAGGAAATGGCGTCTCACTAACTTAGAAGATCTTCACTTAGCCTGGAAAAAGAGTCTGTTGCTCTATAAAAAAAAGCCCTCCATAAAGCTAGGACATCTTTCTACTCATCACTAATTGAAGAAAATAAGAACAACCCCAGGTTTCTTTTCAGCACTGTAGCCAGGCTGACAAAGAGTCAGAGCTCTATTGAGCCGAGTATTCCTTTAACTTTAACTAGTAATGACTTCATGACTTTCTTTGCTAATAAAATTTTAACTATTAGAGAAAAAATTACTCATAACCATCCCAAAGACGTATCGTTATCTTTGGCTGCTTTCAGTGATGCCGGTATTTGGTTAGACTCTTTCTCTCTGATTGTTCTGTCTGAGTTATTTTCATTAGTTACTTCATCCAAACCATCAACATGTTTATTAGACCCCATTCCTACCAGGCTGCTCAAGGAAGCCCTACCATTAATTAATGCTTCGATCTTAAATATGATCAATCTATCTTTATTAGTTGGCTATGTACCACAGGCATAAGGTGGCAGTAATTAAACCATTACTTAAAAAGCCATCACTTGACCCAGCTATCTTAGCTAATTATAGGCCAATCTCCAACCTTCCTTTTCTCTCAAAAATTCTTGAAAGGGTAGTTGTAAAACAGCTAACTGATCATCTGCAGAGGAATGGTCTATTTGAAGAGTTTCAGTCAGGTTTTAGAATTCATCATAGTACAGAAACAGCATTAGTGAAGGTTACAAATGATCAAATGATGCCATAGGTATTAAAGGCACTGCGCTGCAGTGGTTTGAATCATATTTATCTAATAGATTACAATTTGTTCATGTAAATGGGGAATCTTCTTCACAGACTAAGGTTAATTATGGAGTTCCACAAGGTTCTGTGCTAGGACCAATTTTATTCACTTTATACATGCTTCCCTTAGGCAGTATTATTAGATGGCATTGCTTAAATTTTCATTGTTACACAGATGATACCCAGCTTTATCTATCCATGAAGCTAGAGGACACACACCAACTAGCTAAACTGCAGGATTGTCTTACAGACATAAAGACATGGATGACTTCTAATTTCCTGCTTTTAAACTCAGATAAAACTGAAGTTATTGTACTTGGCCCCACAAATCTTAGAAACATGGTGTCTAACCAGATCCTTACTCTGGATGGCATTACCCTGACCTCTAGTAATACTGTGAGAAATCTTGGAGTCATTTTTGATCAGGATATGTCATTCAAAGCGCATATTAAACAAATATGTAGGACTGCTTTTTTGCATTTGCGCAATATCTCTAAAATTAGAAAGGTCTTGTCTCAGAGTGATGCTGAAAAACTAATTCATGCATTTATTTCCTCTAGGCTGGACTATTGTAATTCATTATTATCAGGTTGTCCTAAAAGTTCCCTGAAAAGCCTTCAGTTAATTCAAAATGCTGCAGGTAGAGTACTGACGGGGACTAGAAGGAGAGAGCATATCTCACCCATATTGGCCTCTCTTCATTGGCTTCCTGTTAATTCTAGAATAGAATTTAAAATTCTTCTTCTTACTTATAAGGTTTTGAATAATCAGGTTCCATCTTATCTTAGGGACCTCATAGTACCATATCACCCCAATAGAGCGCTTCGCTCTCAGACTGCAGGCTTACTTGTCGTTTCTAGGGTTTGTAAGAGTAGAATGGGAGGCAGAGCCTTCAGCTTTCAGGCTCCTCTCCTGTGGAACCAGCTCCCAATTCAGATCAGGGAGACAGACACCCTCTCTACTTTTAAGATTAGGCTTAAAACTTTCCTTTTTGCTAAAGCTTATAGTTAGGGCTGGATCAGGTGACCCTGAACCATCCCTTAGTTATGCTGCTATAGACGTAGACTGCTGGGGGGTTCCCATGATGCACTGTTTCTTTCTCTTTTTGCTCTGTATGCACCACTCTGCATTTAATCATTAGTGATTGATCTCTGCTCCCCTCCACAGCATGTCTTTTTCCTGGTTCTCTCCCTCAGCCCCAACCAGTCCCAGCAGAAGACTGCCCCTCCCTGAGCCTGGTTCTGCTGGAGGTTTCTTCCTGTTAAAAGGGAGTTTTTCCTTCCCACTGTAGCCAAGTGCTTGCTCACAGGGGGTCGTTTTGACCGTTGGGGTTTTACATAATTATTGTATGGCCTTGCCTTACAATATAAAGCGCCTTGGGGCAACTGTTTGTTGTGATTTGGCGCTATATAAATAAAATTGATTGATTGATTGATTGATATGTGTGTGTATGCGTGTGTGTGTCTGCATGTGTATGTATGTGTGTGTGTCTGCATGTATGTATGTGTGTGTGTGTGTGTGTGTCTGCATGTGTATGTATGTGTGTGTGTCTGCATGTATGTATGTGTGTGTGTGTGTGTGTGTCTGCATGTGTATGTATGTGTGTGTGTCTGCATGTATGTGTGTGTGTGTATGTGTGTATGTATGTGTGTGTGTGTGTGTGTCTGCATGTGTATGTGTGTGTCTGCATGTGTATGTGTGTGTGTGTGTCTGCATGTATGTGTGTGTGTGTATGTATGTGTGTGTGTGTGTATGTATGTGTATGTGTGTGTGTGTGTCTGCATGTGTATGTGTGTGTGTGTGTCTGCATGTATGTGTGTGTGTGTATGTATGTGTGTGTGTGTGTATGTATGTGTGTGTGTCTGCATGTATGTGTGTGTGTGTATGTATGTGTGTGTGTGTGTCTGCATGTGTATGTGTGTGTGTGTGTCTGCATGTATGTGTGTGTGTGTATGTATGTGTGTGTGTGTGTGTGTGTATGTATGTGTGTCTGCATGTGTGTATATGTGTGTGTCCCATTTGAAGCAGCTGGAGGTGATAATGTTTATAGAGTGTTCTTCTCCTGAGACCAGCACAAATAAAAAGCCGTGAAATTAGCTCCCTGTGACCTTTGCACCCCGATACACAGACATGAACACGGCCCCCGGGCACGTGCACGCACACACACTCACACGTTCCCATAGGAACGTTTGACACGAGTGTCGTCCCGGCGATGATGACAAAGAACAGAAACAAGTCACCAGAGATTAACAGATGAGCCTTTCTGCCTCAAGGCATGCTGGGAGCTATTATTCAGAAAGAATAAGCCAGCGCCTGCTCATGCGCGCGTGCACGGCGAGAGTCTTTCATTAAGTAATAATAGATTGAACCATTAATGTAGTTTATCAGCTTGCAAACACATTGGATAAATAAATAACTGTCTTGAGATTTGCATGCGGTCACATCAATTTGCGCTCAGCCTTCAGATAAAGAACGATTTATTATTACAACACAAAAACATAACAAATAAAAGTCAGACTGATATTCAAAAAATACAAAAACTATGCGAGTATATTAAATAAAAGTGCATTTAATATCAGAATACATAATAAATGTAAATAAAATTAAATACAAAGTAAAAAGGCAGTTAATTGTATATAAATTTAAAAAGATTATTCTCAAATTTAATACAAAATCAAAAATCTAATTACATTTATTGTTAAAATACAAATTGTATTTTATATGAAAATATCAAAACACATTTAATATTAAAATACATAAAAAATAAATGAAAGTAAGTTTTGTATTTAAATACAAAAAGCAAATTCAATATTAAAATACAAAAAACTAAATAAACAATAAATAAATAAATTTAATATTAATATAAAATATAACTGTTAACATTACAGCACACAAAAGTAAATAAACATAAATGTTGTATTAAAATACATGAACATAAATTAAAGCATGATTATTATTAAAGTACATAAAGTAAATTAAATTTAATTACCTTTAAAATACAGAAACAGATTAATAAAAAATTGAAGATTTGAATAGGAAAAGTAAAGTAAATTTCCATAAAAATGCAAAAGGTAAATATACATACATTTACTATTAAATTATAAAAAATGTACATTTCATATTAAAATACAAAAAGTACAATCACAATTCTGATGTTTCCAGTCTGAGCAATTAAAAACATGCTTGTCCTGATGACAAACATTTAGATTTTATTTATTCTCTGGATAATTTTATCAATCTTGATGTGTGGAATCAATTAATAGGAGGAAACAAATGTTTTTCACATTAACTAGGACAAAGACAGAAATAAAGAAAATTTCTCCAATATTTAATAATAAACTCAAAATTCTTCCATCCTGTTTGCAGGAAAATGAAGCAGAAAATCAAGATTAATTTAAATTTCAGTTTTTAAATGAAGCAGGTGCACTTGTTGAAACTATTGATACTACAAACATTTTAAATGACATTTTCATAGTTTCTGCACCTTAAACTAATCTGATACCAGTAATTTGCATTTGTGATTCCGCTTTTTAGATCTTGAGTGCCATCAGGAATTCGGTGTAAAATTAAATAAATTTGAATTCACAAATCTGCTGTAGTGACCCAAAGCAAACAGAACAAAAACTGATCAGAGATCAGACATGTCAGTCTTTAAAAACTGATCAGAGATCAGAAGTGCCATTCTTTAAAAACTGATTGGAGATCAGAAGCGCCAGTGTTTAAAAAGTGATTGGAGAATCAAGTTCTTCGCTTTACAAAAGAGCATAAAATGTCAAATTCATTGGCTTACCAAAGAATGTAAAATGTGTAGTTCAACGATTTACCATAGAACTCAAAATGTGAACTTCATCGGTTTACCAAAGAGCGTGAAATGTCAAGTTCATCAGTTTACCAAAGAATGCAAAATGTCAAGTTCATACCGAACGTCAAGTGAGGCAGAAGGCCATTACTTCCGATGTGCTTCTGCATCAGATCAGTGTCTGCCTCATCTACCTTAAGGACCCCTACAACCCAAGGTCACATGATGTGATCTAAAATAGCATTGGGGAACAACTGACTTGGTTGTGGCTGCAGCTGAAGGGTTTTAGCCATGCTAGTGCTCCCCAGAGCCATTTTACTGAAAAAGAAAAGTCTGAAGGAACTAAATGACATGGTGAGATTCAATTTCAACTAAATTCAAATTAATTGAATTGAATTCAGTGGTTTAACAAAGAACGTAAAATGTCAAGTTCATTGGTTTTCCAAAGAGTGTAAAATGTCAAGTTCATCGGTTTACCAAAGAACATAAAATGTCAGCTTCATCGGTTTACCAAAATGAGTAAAATGTCAAGTTCATCGGCTTTCCAAAGACCGTAAAATGTCACGTTCATCTGTTTACCAAAAAGCGTAAAATGTCAACTTCATCGGTTTCCCAAATAGAGTAAGATGTCAAGTTCACCAGTTTGCTAAAGAATGCCAAATGTCAAGTTCATCATTTTACCAAAGAACACAAAATATCAAGTTCATCGGTTTGCTTAAAACACAAAATGTCAATGTTTTATCAAAAAATGCACAATGCCAAGGTCATTGTTTCATAAAAAAACAAAAAACAAAATGTCAAGTTCATTGTTTTATCAAAAAATGCAAAATGTCAAGGTCATTGTTTTATCAAAAAACGCAAAATGTCAAGGTCATTGTTTTATCAAAGAACACAAAATATCAAGTTCATCGGTTTGCTTAAAACACAAAATGTCAATGTTTTATCAAAAAATGCACAATGTCAAAGTCATTGTTTCATAAAAAACAAAAAACAAAATGTCAAGTTCATTGTTTTATCAAAAAATGCAAAATGTCAAGGTCATTGTTTCATAAAAAACAAAACAAAATGTCAAGTTCATTGTTTTATCAAAAAAACGCAAAATGTCAAGTTCATCAGTCTATCTCTCTCTCACACTGTCTCTGTCTTTTTGTCCATCTCTCTCTCACACTGTCTCTGTCTCTTTTTGTCCGTGTCTCTCTCACACTGTCTCTGTCTTTTTGTCCATCTCTCTCTCACACTGTCTCTGTCTCTTTTTGTCCGTCTCTGTCTCACACTGTCTCTGTCTCTTTTTGTCCGTCTCTCTCTCGCACTGTCTCTATCTCTTTTTGTCCGTCTCTCTCTCGCACTGTCTCTGTCTCTTTTTGTCCGTCTCTCTCTCGCACTGTCTCTATCTCTTTTTGTCCGTCTCTCTCTCGCACTGTCTCTATCTCTTTTTGTCCGTCTCTCTCTCACACTGTCTCTGTCTCTTTTTGTCCGTCTCTCTCTCGCACTGTCTCTGTCTCTTTTTGTCCGTCTCTCTCTCGCACTGTCTCTAGCTCTCTTTTTGTCCGTCTCTCTCTCGCACTGTCTCTATCTCTCTTTTTGTCCGTCTCTCTCTCGCACTCTCTCTATCTCTCTTTTTGTCCGTCTCTCTCTCGCACTGTCTCTATCTCTCTTTTTGTCCATCTCTCTCTCGCACTGTCTCTGTCTATCTCTCCTTCTCTCTGTCTTTGTCTGTCTCGTTGTCTTCAGTTATCAGGATGCTTTGTCCAATGGAGCGTGGCTCACAGTTTGAGAATCATGTTGCCATGGTGATGCTGCTCATCCACAGCTTGAAGAAAATGGTGCTGTCTGATAGGTTGATGGAGGCCACCGCCCACTATCGCCACACGTCCACCATCCAATCTAAAGGCCCGACTGTAAATTAGACACACAGGATCATTTGCGGCACAATACGGGGACGCTGTGATGGACACCTCTGGCCATCTCCTACTGACGTGCACACGAGTGTTCAGAGACAGAAGAAGGTCGTGAGGACAGACCGATGTCAGAGCAGCCATGAGAAGAAAAGACAGAGTGCTCGTCCTCTCTGCTTCTTCTGGGGTCTGTCAACAACAACAAACTCACTTTCTGTCACCCTCTGTCGTGGTTTCTCGCTCCGGCGCCATGCTGACGGCGCTCAGGTCGACCCTCCTCTCAGCACTCAGCTCCACCCACCCGAGGCTCCTTTCTAGAACTTTCAGTGACGCTGACAATTCTCAGCAGACGCCCAAATCACAGCAACCGAACTCCTCCAGGTCTACGGTCCGCCGTGCCTCCACCTTAGCACGACTGTAACCTCAGATCATCGTCCACAGAGCTGCTGACGTGGACAAGAACAGAGACAGGTACGACATTTCCCCTGCATGCTGCAGGAGGACTTCACCGTGAAGCTGGTTCACTCCTGATCCAAGGGACTATACAGTTACAATCAGCCACAGAATCCTCCAGCTGCTCCTGCAGAGCGGCCCGGGTGTCTTGGTGGCTCCCTTCACTTGTATCCTTCTTGCACAGTATCTCAGTTTTTGAGAACTACACTCAACAAAAATATAAACGCAACACTTTTGATTTTGCTCCCATTTTGTATGAGATGAACTCAAAGATCTAAAACTTTTTCCACATACACAATATCACCATTTCCCTCAAATATTGTTCACAAACCAGTCTAAATCTGTGATAGTGAGCACTTCTCCTTTGCTGAGATAATCCATCCCACCTCACAGGTGTGCCATATCAAGATGCTGATTAGACACCATGATTAGTGCACAGGTGTGCCTTAGACTGCCCACAATAAAAGGCCACTCTGAAAGGTGCAGTTTTGTTTTATTGGGGGGGGGGATACCAGTCAGTATCTGGTGTGACCACCATTTGCCTCATGCAGTGCAACACATCTCCTTCGCATAGAGTTGAAGAGAACACCTCTCCAATGTGCCAAACGCCAGCGAATGTGAGCATTTGCCCACTCAAGTCGGTTACGACGACGAACTGGAGTCAGGTCGAGACCCCGATGAGGACGACGAGCATGCAGATGAGCTTCCCTGAGACGGTTTCTGACAGTTTGTGCAGAAATTCTTTGGTTATGCAAACCGATTGTTCCAGCAGCTGTCCGAGTGGCTGGTCTCAGACGATCTTGGAGGTGAACATGCTGGATGTGGAGGTCCTGGGCTGGTGTGGTTACACGTGGTCTGCGGTTGTGAGGATGGTTGGATGTACTGCCAAATTCTCTGAAACGCCTTTGGAGACGGCTTATGGTAGAGAAATGAACATTCAATACATGAGCAACAGCTCTGGTTGACATTCCTGCTGTCAGCATGCCAATTGCACGCTCCCTCAAATCTTGCGACATCTGTGGCATTGTGCTGTGTGATAAAACTGCACCTTTCAGAGTGGCCTTTTATTGTGGGCAGTCTAAGGCACACCTGTGCACTAATCATGGTGTCTAATCAGCATCTTGATATGGCACACCTGTGAGGTGGGATGGATTATCTCAGCAAAGGAGAAGTGCTCACTATCACAGATTTAGACTGGTTTGTGAACAATATTTGAGGGAAATGGTGATATTGTGTATGTGGAAAAAGTTTTAGATCTTTGAGTTCATCTCATACAAAATGGGAGCAAAACCAAAAGTGTTGCGTTTATATTTTTGTTGAGTATACATCCATACAGATTTACCGTATGGAACCAAACAGTTTATATTTTTAAGGGGATTTGATTGTAGCTGCTAAAAGTGCTAACGTTGTTAGCATGACCAGTTTCACTCAGCGTAAATATTAAAGCAGAGACGTCTTAGATGAGGACATCTGACTGCAACAAGACAGATTCTTCCAGGTGTTTGAAATAAAATACTCCAAACAGACACAACAACACAACAGCTAGCAGCCCTTAGCCGTTTAAAATATCTTTAGCTAAGAAGGCAGAAAAAAATTCTCCCCTGTCCAGTTGTCATGAAAATGATCTCTAAAGACCAAAACTTTTTTTTTTTTTTTTGTTTTTTTATGCCAGGCTGTAAACGTTTATTTCTGCTCTAAAGTTGAACATTTGAACATGGAATTCTATGGGAATGTGCTCTGTTTTGGAGCCAGCCTCAAATGGCCAGTCATGGAACTGCAACTTTTTCTTCTTCCAGGTGGTGCTTCATCTGAGACGCTTGAAGTTCACCGTTTGGCTGAACAGCTCGGTGTCTGTGGCCGTGACCACAGCGGTGTTTGGGCGTCCTGACACACGTTTGTTTGTTTCAGCTTCAAATGAACAAATGCACCTGTGAGTCTTAACAAATCGGATGAGTGTTCATGTTCTGATCTGAACCCACAGACCTGCAAGCATCAGCAGAGTGTTGAACAACCGGAGGGTCATGAGATCAAATGTAACGCAGACATGAAGTCGGTCAATAAACAATCAGGCAGAAATTGGGGCAAAAGACCTCACGGGTACCTGAGTGAAAATGACCAGCGTTTCCACAAGAACATCTGACCGTGAGAAGGATTCTGAAGCTGAGGTTCTGCTTCAATGCAGGATCTCAACTTCAAAATCAAAGACTTCTGGATTCTGCAAGGCTGTCTTGGTAACTATGTTAAAGTGTCACAGAATTCTGTGGAGAAAAATACGCCAAAGGTTTAACATGCAAGAGTGTAAAGCTAGAGCGACGCCTAGTGGACACGCGTTTTTACTGCACTTAGGATGCAAAAATAATGAGTGAGGTAAGAAAAACAAAAAACAACTACATCTACAAGACCAGACCTGAGGGGCACCAGTAACCTGGTCAACTGTAAACCAAGTATTGAGGTCCCTAACAAGGACCAGTGACAAAGACAACCCGGGCCTGGACCCAGTCCTGCAGACCAGCTGCTGACGGAACCAACAGACGTCGTCACCTCATGGTCTGCTGCAAGAGTCGATGGAGTCTGTGCAGCGCAAAGACCGAGGATGAAAATGATCAATTCCCACAAGTTTTAAAAGGACGACCACCAAACTCTGAATTCAAGGACCTGAAGACCGACAGGCAAATGGACAAGAATCAGGATTCAGCAGATCTGCAGTGTCCTGGGACGCCTGTCCATGTGGGCCCCTAAAAGTGACAACTCAAATTTTTTTAAAAATAAAATCTCATTTTTTCTGTCAGCCAATGAAGAGAAGCAAAATTTAAGTGATGTGAGCTTGTCTGTTCGTGCCAGTTAAAGTCTGAGAGCAGCATTCTGTACAGTCCACAGACGTTCCAAAGACAGTTTAAGACAAGGAAAAATAAAAAAACATTACAACAACCCAAACATGAGGAAACAAAAGCATGAATAATCATGTCCAGTTCAGCCTTTCACACCAGCAGTCTTTTGAAATATTTCTTAAATGATAAAAACAATTTTAAACCCATGGTTTTGAATGACGCTCGAAGGACATTGAACTGTGAAAGACACACCCACATTTTTAAGACTCAACTGAATGGAGGAACCTAAAAAGCTAATGTGTCACTTCATTTCAGGAATTTACTTTCAAGAGGCAATGATCAAAGATTCAGTTTCGTCTGCATTTAACTGGAGAAAATGATCATTTAACTATTGCTTGATTTCAGTACAGGACAAATTATGAAATTAAAAGAACAGCACAGCTAGATATCATCAGCATAGCGATGATAAGAGATATTACTGTAACGTCTCATCATCTGTCCAAGCGGGAGTATATACAAAAGAAAGAACAGGACCCAAAACAGAACCCTGAGGTACCCCACAGGACAGAACTGATGACCTAATTCACTGATGACCTAATAAGTAAAAGATCACTCAAAAGGGTACAACATGAACCATTTTAAAACACACACAGTAATCCCAAACGGATCCTTCAGTCTGTTTATCAGGATCCTGCGACCAACTGTATCAAAAACAGAGGTGAGGTCCAGAAAGACCAGATGTGAACTCAGTGTCTTTTGCCATCAAAATGTCATCAGTATTAATATTATTAATATTCTATTTTTACTTCTATTTTGTCCTTTGATTTTTAAATGGACCACAATGGAAATCAGTGTTTTTCCTTTGTGTCATCCAGATATTTTTAATGTATTTACAATATTACGTACTGACACTGAACTTAGTAAATAAAATCTTGCACACACGCACGCACAGCTTTTTGTCTTTTCCGCATTCTGCTGTAAGCAGGTGCTTTTAATTGACATGAGACATTAAAAGCACTGCACTTTTCACTTATGATACCAGCAACATGACACATAAGTCACTCATGGTAACAGCAACATAACACTTAACTAAACTGACTAAAACAATTGAACTACAAAAACACAATAAATCAATAACACTAACACTGCGAAATGAACCACAATAGCAACATTTAAAACTCCAAAACCCTGAACTCCCATGGTGCAATACAGCACAATGTCCATTGTTTACTGGTTGGCTAAAACCACTAATTTCTCAAAAAAGATTTGTCCTATCCACTTTCTGTTTTTGCAGCATTCATCCTTGACCCAAAGTATAGTTCTTGACATGTTCAGTGAACTGATTTCACGGTTTTAGTTCTGTGGCCTCCACCTCATTCACACTTCCCTACTGATGGTTTTCCCAACACTTTACAATTCCTTATTCAACTGAAAATAATATTTTAATGACTCATGAAACCGACTGTGAGAGAGCTACAACCTGAGCGTTCATTTTATTTTTTATTTACAACCCCAATTCCAATTGGGGTTGTATCACATATTAATAATACCACAGAGGTTCCCAACACAGAGGACTTGGAACACACCAACATGAGCAGCACATTCACCATTCTTGGCAAAAGGAACCTTTGTTGGCTTGGCCACATCAGGAGAATGGATCTGGGCCACATTCCTAAAGATCTACTGTACGGTGAGCTGGCACAGGACACTCGTTTGGTTGGTCGACCACGCCTGCAGTTCAAGGATGTCTACAAGAAGGACATGAAAATGTGCACTATCAATGTCAACACGTGGGAGCAGTGTGCAGAGGACCGTGCAGCCTGGCGCCTTATTGTCAGGACAGGTGCACAGAGGAGCAGGAGAGGAACCAAGGCTCTGCTGAGCAATGAGCCAGGAGGAAGAAGTGACAGCGGCAGCCTCAGCAGGCGTCACAGTACATGTGCAGAAGAGATTGTTACTCGCGCAACGGACTGATAAGTCATTCAAGCAGGTGCAGATAGAAACAAAAGACAAAAAAAATCCTATATATTTGTTTTGTAATTTGTGTCTGTATCATGGCCCAAAGAGAGGGTCACCCCTTTGAGTCTGGTCTGCTTGAGGTTTCTTTCTCATATCATCAGAGGGAGTTTTTCCTGTGTGGTGGCTCTAGGGGTTGGTGAGGTTAGACCTTACTTGTGGTGCCTTTGTTGTGATTTGGAGCTATATAAATAAAATAAGCTGAAATTGAAAAAGTGTAAAGAGAAAAAAAGCAACAAACAAACTGGATGCTGCACCATCGCCTCCCGCAGACAGACGGACGCCAGGAGAAGAATAGCATCAGGATCTGCACATTTAAAAAAGCACTGCATAAATAAAATCCCTGAAATCAGCCGAATGTAGCAGCTGTCGGTTTTATCACAGTACCAGACTCCTGACATCACTATTACATCATTAAATCTATAAAATATCCAGGCCAGGTCACCAAAAATACAGCTACACACGTAAACAGCTTCATGGTGGAACACAGGACTTCCTACAGTTTGCCAGAAGGCACATGGGAGAATAAGCCTGAAACTGTGCTGTTCTTTTGTCTAGAAGTTCTTCTCTGTTCCACCATGAAGCTGTAGAACTGCTGAAAGTACTTCAGAGTCATCTGGATGTCTTGATGGCTTCCCTCACCGGTCTCCTTCATGTGCCGTCAGTTTCTGAGAAGCTCCTCCTCCAGTCAGATTTACCTTTCAGAACCACACAGTTTACGATTCTGAATGAATGAATGATCGGCATGAAGTCCAAGAAAATGTTCATGTGTTCATCTCCTGACGTGTAGAAAGAAAGCTTACAGAGATCAATCAATTTTTTTATATAGCGCCAAATCACAACAAACAGTTGCCCCAAGGCGCTTTATATTGTAAGGCAAGGCCATACAATAATTATGTAAAACCCCAACGGTCAAAACGACCCCCTGTGAGCAAGCACTTGGCTACAGTGGGAAGGAAAAACTCCCTTTTAACAGGAAGAAACCTCCAGCAGAACCAGGCTCAGGGAGGGGCAGTCTTCTGCTGGGACTGGTTGGGGCTGAGGGAGAGAACCAGGAAAAAGACATGCTGTGGAGGGGAGCAGAGATCGATCACTAATGATTAAATGCAGAGTGATGCATACAGAGCAAAAAGAGAAAGAAACACTCAGTGCATCATGGGAACCCCCCAGCAGTCTAAGTCTATAGCAGCATAACTAAGGGATGGTTCAGGGTCACCTGATCCAGCCCTAACTATCAGCTTTAGCAAAAAGGAAAGTTTTAAGCCTAATCTTAAAAGTAGAGAGGGTATCTGTCTCCCTGATCTGAATTGGGAGCTGGTTCCACAGGAGAGGAGCCTGAAAGCTGAAGGCTCTGCCTCCCATTCTACTCTTACAAACCCTAGGAACTACAAGTAAGCCTCTAGTCTGAGAGCGAAGCGCTCTATTGGGGTGATATGGTACTACGAGGTCCCTAAGATAAGATGGGACCTGATTATTCAAAACCTTATAAGTAAGAAGAAGAATTTTAAATTCTATTCTAGAATTAACAGGAAGCCAATGAAGAGAGGCCAATATGGGTGAGATATGCTCTCTCCTTCTAGTCCCTGTCAGTACTCTAGCTGCAGCATTTTGAATTAACTGAAGGCTTTTCAGGGAACTTTTAGGACAACCTGATAATAATGAATTACAATAGTCCAGCCTAGAGGAAATAAATGCATGAATTAGTTTTTCAGCATCACTCTGAGACAAGACCTTTCTGATTTTAGAGATATTGCGTAAATGCAAAAAAGCAGTCCTACATATTTGTTTAATATGCGCTTTGAATGACATATCCTGATCAAAAATGACTCCAAGATTTCTCACAGTATTACTAGAGGTCAGGGTAATGCCATCCACAGTAAGGATCTGGTTAGACACCATGTTTCTAAGATTTGTGGGGCCAAGTACAATAACTTCAGTTTTATCTGAGTTTAAAAGCAGGAAATTAGAGGTCATCCATGTCTTTATGTCTGTAAGACAATCCTGCAGTTTAGCTAATTGGTGTGTGTCCTCTGGCTTCATGGATAGATAAAGCTGGGTATCATCTGCGTAACAATGAAAATTTAAGCAATGCTGTCTAATAATACTGCCTAAGGGAAGCATGTATAAAGTGAATAAAATTGGTCCTAGCACAGAACCTTGTGGAACTCCATAATTAACTTTAGTCTGTGAAGAAGATTCCCCATTTACATGAACAAATTGTAATCTATTAGACAAATATGATTCAAACCACCGCAGCGCAGTGCCTTTAATGCCTATGGCATGCTCTAATCTCTGTAATAAAATTTTATGGTCAACAGTATCAAAAGCAGCACTGAGGTCTAACAGAACAAGCACAGAGATGAGTCCACTGTCCGAGGCCATAAGAAGATCATTTGTAACCTTCACTAATGCCGTTTCTGTACTATGATGAATTGTAAAACCTGACTGAAACTCTTCAAATAGACCATTCCTCTGCAGATGATCAGTTAGCTGTTTTACAACTACCCTTTCAAGAATTTTGAGAGAAAAGGAAGGTTGGAGATTGGCCTATAATTAGCTAAGATAGCTGGGTCAAGTGATGGCTTTTTAAGTAATGGTTTAATTACTGCCACCTTAAAAGCCTGTGGTACATAGCCAACTAACAAAGATAGATTGATCATATTTAAGATCGAAGCATTAAAAAATGGTAGGGCTTCCTTGAGCAGCCTGGTAGGAATGGGGTCTAATAAACATGTTGATGGTTTGGATGAAGTAACTAATGAAAATAACTCAGACAGAACAATCGGAGAGAAAGAGTCTAACCAAATACCGGCATCACTGAAAGCAGCCAAAGATAACGATACGTCTTTGGGATGGTTATGAGTAATTTTTTCTCTAATAGTTAAAATTTTGTTAGCAAAGAAAGTCATGAAGTCATTACTAGTTAAAGTTAATGGAATACTCAGCTCAATAGAGCTCTGACTCTTTGTCAGCCTGGCTACAGTGCTGAAAAGAAACCTGGGGTTGTTCTTATTTTCTTCAATTAGTGATGAGTAGAAAGATGTCCTAGCTTTACGGAGGGCTTTTTTATAGAGCAACAGACTCTTTTTCCAGGCTAAGTGAAGATCTTCTAAGTTAGTGAGACACCATTTCCTCTCCAACTTACGGGTTATCTGCTTTAAGCTACGAGTTTGTGAGTTATACCACGGAGTCAGGCACTTCTGATTTAAAGCTCTCTTTTTCAGAGGAGCTACAGCATCCAAAGTTGTCTTCAATGAGGATGTAAAACTATTGACGAGATACTCTATCTCACTTACAGAGTTTAGGTAGCTACTCTGCACTGTGTTGGTATATGGCATTAGAGAACATAAAGAAGGAATCATATCCTTAAACCTAGTTACAGCGCTTTCTGAAAGACTTCTAGTGTAATGAAACTTATTCCCCACTGCTGGGTAGTCCATCAGGGTAAATGTAAATGTTATTAAGAAATGATCAGACAGAAGGGAGTTTTCAGGGAATACTGTTAAGTCTTCTATTTCCATACCATAAGTCAGAACAAGATCTAAGATATGATTAAAGTGGTGGGTGGACTCATTTACTTTTTGAGCAAAGCCGATAGAGTCTAATAATAGATTAAATGCAGTGTTGAGGCTGTCATTCTCAGCATCTGTGTGGTTGTTAAAATCGCCCACTATAATTATCTTATCTGAGCTAAGCACTAAGTCAGACAAAAGGTCTGAAAATTCACAGAGAAACTCACAGTAACGACCAGGTGGACGATAGATAATAACAAATAAAACTGGTTTTTGGACTTCCAATTTGGATGGACAAGACTAAGAGTCAAGCTTTCAAATGAATTAAAGCTCTGTCTGGGTTTTTGATTAATTAATAAGCTGGAATGGAAGATTGCTGCTAATCCTCCGCCCCGGCCCGTGCTACGAGCATTCTGACAGTTAGTGTGACTCGGGGGTGTTGACTCATTTAAACTAACATATTCATCCTGCTGTAACCAGGTTTCTGTAAGGCAGAATAAATCAATATGTTGATCAATTATTATATAATTTACTAACAGGGACTTAGAAGAGAGAGACCTAATGTTTAATAGACCACATTTAACTGTTTTAGTCTGTGGTGCAGTTGAAGGTGCTATATTGTTTTTTCTTTTTGAATTTTTATGCTTAAATAGATTTTTGCTGGTTATTGGTAGTCTGGGAGCAGGCACCGTCTCTACGGGGATGGGGTAATGAGGGGATGGCAGGGGGAGAGAAGCTGCAGAGAGGTGTGTAAGACTACAACTCTGCTTCCTGGTCCCAACCCTGGATAGTCACGGTTTGGAGGATTTAAGAAAATTGGCCAGATTTCTAGAAATGAGAGCTGCTCCATCCAAAGTGGGAAGGATGCCGTCTCTCCTAACAAGACCAGGTTTTCCCCAGAAGCTTTGCCAATTATCTATGAAGCCCACCTCATTTTTTGGACACCACTCAGACAGCCAGCAATTCAAGGAGAACATGCGGCTAAACATGTCACTCCCGGTCCGATTGGGGAGGGGCCCAGAGAAAACTACAGAGTCCGACATTGTTTTTGCAAAGTTACACACCGATTTAATGTTAATTTTAGTGAGCTCCGATTGGCGTAACCGGGTGTCATTACTGCCGACGTGAATTACAATCTTACCAAATTTACGCTTAGCCTTAGCCAGCAGTTTCAAATTTCCTTCAATGTCGCCTGCTCTGGCCCCCGGAAGACAATTGACTATGGTTGCTGGTGTCGCTAACTTCACATTTCTCAAAACAGAGTCGCCAATAACCAGAGTTTGATCCTCGGCGGGTGTGTCGCCGAGTGGGGAAAAACGGTTAGAGATGTGAACGGGTTGGCGGTGTACACGGGGCTTCTGTTTAGGGCTACGCTTCCTCCTCACAGTCACCCAGTCGGCCTGCTTTCCCGGCTGCTCGGGATCTGCCAGAGGGGAACTAACGGCGGCTAAGCTACCTTGGTCCGCACCGACTACAGGGGCCTGGCTAGCTGTAGAATTTTCCACGGTGCGGAGCCGAGTCTCCAATTCGCCCAGCCTGGCCTCCAAAGCTACGAATAAGCTACACTTATTACAAGTACCGTTACTGCTAAAGGAGGCCGAGGAATAACTAAACATTTCACACCCAGAGCAGAAAAGTGCAGGAGAGACAGGAGAAGCCGCCATGCTAAACCGGCTAAGAGCTAGTAACTACGCTAAGCTAGCGGATTCCTAAAAACAGGCAAAGTGAATAATGTGTAAATAATTTAGAGGTGATTCAGCAGAAGGAGTGCTTTAGTTAAGGCACGTAAAGATTACACTGGGAAACAAATCGTAATCTAGATAACTAGATCAATCTAACTGCGCAGATTAAACAGCTAACAGATACAGAAAAACACCGCTGTGCTCCGGAACAGGAAGTGATACAATACCGCAGTGAGAGCCAACCACCAGTAGAGGCAAGCAAGAGGGGATCACACAGGATTGTTGTTATACCGTGTACTTAATGCAGTAAAAACTACATGCTGAGGAAAAAAAAGAAAGCAGAATGATTGCCAGAAATATCCAGTGAAAAGTCCGGACATCTCTAGTCCACTCATGGACGTTCGTTCACGCGCGCACATGTGAACAATTAAAAGAAAAAGAAGTGTGGCTCCAGGCATTACTTCCTTGTTCTCTGCTCAAACTCTCACATCACAGTTAAAAAAGGTACAAAAAAGGACATAAGTCCTGAGAGAGGACATGTTAACATCAAATAGAAATCCAGACATCTCCACATTCGCTTGAAGGTTCGTTCGCGCGCGCGTATCTCGCGGTCAAAGAAGGAAAGAACAGACAGCAAAAACAGCTCACTACTTCCAAGGGCAGCGACGTGTGTACTGTGTTCAGAAAACAGACAGGTGATGATTTGTAGAAAACAAATCTCTACATGTTGTTTGTCCAATTACTTCATAGATTAACTGCATCTAAAAACGTTATTCCAACATGGCTGAATGTGTCATTTTGAATTAAATCTGGAATGTTTCATTTGAACTTCATTGTGTTGGTGAACAGACACAACATGACAAAAACTGTCAATGTCCAAACACTTGCAGACCTGACTGCACACACGTCCTCCCACAGCGTCTGTCTGCAAAACAGTGATGTCCATCACGCCTGCGGAGTGAGGAACCAGCGGAGGACACGGACTGAGGAAGACTGCAGCAGTCTGAGACCTGGACGGACTCGACTCCATCATATCTGCACTGAGACATGTTGGGTTCAAGCTGGAACTGTTTGAAGTCCAGGACTTTTGTGTGGGATATGGAGGCATCTCACAGGTGACTGGAGTCGCACCAGGGTTTGGGTGAGAACTGGAACAAGGACTGATCTGGTTTTGATATAATCTCTATGTTTACATGGACAGTCAGAGAAGAGAACATGAAGAGGCCACTGAGGAAGACGCCTCATTGTTCTGATGACCTGAACATGTTTGTAAGCGAAAAAACAAACAAAGATGAGTGGAGTCTTCTGATCTTTGTGGGTTTAATGAAGAGTGGACATGCAAAGACCCAATCAGACGATTTCATATGTCACGGGGACGTGATGTGACCCCGAGTCATCAGACTGTGGGACATGAACAAATCATGTCCACACTGTACTTGTATTTTCTGTAAGTCACACTGGACTACAAGTCACACTCAGGGAGTTTAACTACAGACAGGAACTCAGTGTAGCACATGTGCACACAACAGCATGTGCTGATACTTAACATAAGGACTTTGAAATTCCAAAACTAACCAAGATGGACAAATAAATGTGTGATGGACAACAATTATTGATTCATTTTCTATACCTGTTTATTTAAATTAAAGGTCATGTGGTGGCTGGAACCTATCCTGGTGGATCCTGGTGAGAGGCGGCTTCACCCTGGACAGGACACCAGTTCATTGCAGGAATGCATGTGGACAGACAAACAGTCACACCTACAATCAATTTAGAGTCACCAGTTCATCAAACCTGCATGTCTTTGGATGTGGGAGGAAGCCGGAGCACCCAGAGGGACCCCCACAAACACGGGGAGAACACACAAACTCCACACAGAAACTAAAGCACCAGTGGGAGGAGAACACTGGGGCGTCTCACCGTCGTTGCCCTTTGGGAGACATTTTGTCTTCTCCAGCTATGTCAGTGTTGCACTTTTTTTTCCCACCATGTGGATGAACAACAGCCTTTAGTTGTCTTGTGGGCAGATGGTGCCATCTTGTGGCTGTAGATGAAAATGCAGTATTTTTTGTCTTTTTTTTTTTATATTTTGGACTACTCGTACAACGTGTCAAGACATTGGACCAAGAAATTTTGGTAATGTCCTTTTGGTTCAGCCTGTTTGTCGTGTACCTAATGAATACGACGACTGCACAGGGGAACATTTCCTGTGTGGAATTCACTTTGGAACAACACCTTTCTACTGGACTTAAAATGTACTGAACCGTGATCTCTGTCCCCCGTTACACCCCTATTTATTGACACAGAAATCTCTTCAGAATACAAGTCGCAGGACCTCCAAAAACTGGTTCAAAAAGTGATTTGTTGTAGTGCAGAAAATACAGTACTTTCCTCAGACTGTAGGAATAAAAGTTGTTCTGGCTGTATGGAGAACTGTGCGAGGAGTCTGGAAGAGTCGGCTCTCCTTTTTTCAGATTTAAGGACACTCTGAAGAACATTCTGAAGCGTGGACATGTCCTCCACTCATGGAAAGACATTATAATAACACAACCTGCACGGTGGAAGGTGATATCATCGTTTGTTTGCAAGAAGATAAATTATGATAAACAACAACAACAACAGGGAGAACAAAGCGAAGCGTCAGGAAAACCAAAGACCAGAACAAACCACGTCATCACGGACTCTTCTTGGTCATCAACACTGAAACACTTGTTCTCCACCCGTGACAGAAAATATATCAAATCCATCTTTGTAAGGTTGGTTACATTTGGGTCCAGAAGTATTTGGACAGTGAGAGTTTTATTTGTGTCTGTAATTCATAATGGAGTTAAACTGAAACAATCCAGATGGGGCCATAAGTAACTGGACAAAACTGATCAGGATTATTGTTTATACAAATCACTTTTACAGCCAGGTTCACAGGTTCACAGGTCAGCCGATGAATCCATGAACAATTTCATGTTTATATCTGTGACAGCAGGAAGGCATAAAGATTTTTTTCTTGCATAAATGTCACAGAAAATGAGGTAAAATGAACATGAAGTGGCTCCACTGCTTCATAAGTGCAATCAGCGTTAAGGAGGACCTCAACCTGGAGTCTGTCCTTCACCTGGACTTCTCCAAAACATCGTGAACCTGGATCTTGTTACTTTGCTTTAGGAGACTGAGCAGGTGTGTTTTTGACCTGTTGGATCATGTTTGCTGCAGATCTACTGAAGGATCTTTGAGCCACAGTAACACCAGAAACTCCTGACTGCTGAAGCAACACGTGAGGACACCCTGAACTTTGTCTTAGTCCACATGTGCTCAGTCCTGTGTGCAGGCATCTTAAACTCATGGAACACCTCAGCCAACCAGCTCAAACGATTCCAGGTCTTCATGATGGGTTGAAGTGAAAGTCCAGGCCCAGCAGATGAACTGATTCCAGAGTTTGAACTCGGAGGACTCACACTGGTGAGGTTTGAGTGGTTGTGAAACGTCTTTAATGAGACAGAGCCTGTGACGCTTTCATGATGACAAAGTGGCCGGAGTCCACAATCATTCTTCAGACTTTTGTCTGCAGAAATCCCAGGACGACACCCAGCCAGCGTCCCAACACTGAT
The DNA here is from genome assembly GCF_902500255.1 of Thalassophryne amazonica. Taxonomy (NCBI): domain Eukaryota; kingdom Metazoa; phylum Chordata; class Actinopteri; order Batrachoidiformes; family Batrachoididae; genus Thalassophryne; species Thalassophryne amazonica. The sequence continues at coordinate 2,312,997 of NC_047121.1, forward strand.
CCTTGAACCCACAAAAACAGCTGGAGCATGTTGAGCCGCCACAGACTCAGAGCTTCAGCCAGCGTGATCTGCAGACGCCTCCGTCTGGACTCCGCCTTACTCCTTTTGTGCCTGAAACCAAGAACAAACAGGATCAGTACTAAATTGCAGATACTGAAGATGCCGCTTCAACTCGAAGCTCGTTTATGCTCCAGTTCCCCACATCAGTCTGTCTGCACTCCTTAAAATGTCACATGCATTCATACTGGCATGAATGTTACACAATGCATCCACTAGAGGGCACTGCACAGGCACAACCATTTATGGTTCAAACATGAAGTTGTAATAACATAAAAGAGGGTGTGGTTACGTGTTCAGGTCCTCCACCAGAGGTCTGGGAGTCTGAGGGTTCGGATCAGTATCTTAGCTGTTCCTGGGACTGCACTCTTCTGGACAAAAACCTCTGATGTTGTTCCTGTTCCAGAGCCTCTCTTCCAGTTTGGGGGTTACAGCTCCTCATGCTCCTGTTACCACGGGGACCACTTTGGACGTTACCTTCCACATCTGCTCCAGTTACTCCTTCAGCTCTTGGTACATCTCTGTTTTCTCGTGCTCCTTCTTTGTGATGCTGCTGTCGGCTGGGATTGACACATTGATCATTTTCTTTTTCTTGTCAATCACCACTGTGTCTGGTTGGTTGTCAAACAGCTGCTTGTCTGTCTGGAATTTGAAGCCCGGTTCAGCGGCGTCTCCCGTCAGGACTTGGGGACTTCTAATCTATATGAGGTACAGATGTTCCTGTACAGGATTCCTGACACTTGGTTGTCCTTCTCAGTGTTCGCTGTCCCAGCTTGCATCCTGCTGCTATGTGCTGGACTGTCTCTAGGACACATTTTCACAGCCTGGAACTTGGGTCCCGTCAGCTGTGGTGGACTCCTGCCTCTATGGTTCTGGTGCTTAGGGCCTGTTCTTGTTCTGCCGTGATCAGAGCCTCTGTGTCGTCCTTTAGGCCGGACTTTTCTAGCCACTGGTAGGTCTTCTTGATGTCAGCCACGTCCTCTATCTGTTGATGGTACATCCTATGGAGGGGCTTGGTCTTCCATGATATCTCCTCCTCCTGTTCCTTATCACCATCTGCCTTCAGCTGTCTGAGGCCTTCTTGTATCTTTCTGATGTTTGCTCCTCGTCTGATCCTGCATAACACTCACTAATCCTCAACCTCCCTCTTTCCATTGCTCATTGCTCGTTCCACAGTCTGGGTTCAGCTACCACGAAAGCATGATCACCCCAGTGTTTATATCTTGACCTCGGAACGTCTAAGTAAAGCTGGCCAGATGCCGTTAACGTCCTACTGTAGGTGTGCAAAGTTAAAATTTCAGACAAGTAGGGAGGTGCAAGGCCATAAATAGCTTTAAAAACAAACATTAAAATTTTAAAATCAATTCTAAAATGAACTGGAAGCCAGTGGAGTGAGTACAGGACGGGCGTAATATGCTCATGTCTAAAAGTGTTTGTTAAAAGACGAGCAGCAGCATTCTGCACCAACTGGAGACGTGCAAGAGACGACTGATTAATGCCCGAATAAAGTGCATTACAATAATCAAGTCTGGAGCTGATGAAAGCATGAATGGCGTCTCAAGATCACGTCTACTGAGGAAGAGCTTTATTTTAGCCAAAAGGCAAAGTTGGAAAAAACTTGCTTTGACAACAGAATTTATCTGCTGATCGAACCTCAAACAGCTGTCAAATATCACTCCCAAATTCTTGACAGCTGGTTTTACATAATTAGCCAAAGCACCAAAATTTGGTGTTACCACATTTGGTATGCCAGTGCGCTCAAACACCATGATCTCAGTTTTACCATCATTCAGGTAAAGGAGGTTTTGGGACAGCCACTGCTTTACGAGGTCTATTAGAAAAGTATCCGACCTTATTATTTTTTTCAAAAACCATATGGATTTGAATCAGGTGTGATTGCGTCAGACGAGCTTGAACCCTCGTGCGCATGCGTGAGTTTTTCCACGCCTGTCGGTTGCGTCATTCGCCTGTGAGCAGGCAACACAGAGGAGCAGTTGATGAGGAGAGGTCCCCGATCATGACAGAAAAGCTCCTTTCAGCCAAATATGATCTAAACCAGTTACGTGCAGTACCCTGAATGCCAATAAAATGTTCTAACCGGAAAACAAGTACTGTGTGATCCACAGTATCAAAGGCTGCTGTGAGGTCCAACAGAACCAGCACAGCAGGATTCCCTGCATCCTTTTAAAAGTGCTGACTCAGTGCTGTGTCGCGATGTAAACCCAGATTGGAATTTTTCAAGGATGAGAGTGTCTTCTAAAAATGATTGTAACTGTATGGGATCTGAACATAAAATGGCTCATTTTACAAAGTCGCTGAATCTGGATACAAACCTGTTTCCAACACAGTCTTCTCTATAAACCAGTTCAGAAGGTTCAGAACTGAACCCGGCCGTCTAACTGATTTAGCCGTGGTCAGTCATGTTGACACTGGCGTGCTTCAAGCTAAAGCAGTCCACCCACCTGGCCACAGCACGGACACAGCAACGAGACATGTTGATGAAGGAGGAGGACGACGCTCTGGTCTGCAGGCAGGCCTCGATGCCCCTCAGCAGGTCGTTGGTCTTCAGCAGGAGCAGCATTTGTCGGGGCACTCGGTTCAACAAGTCACCGATCTGAGGCAGGTAGAGCGCTGCGTTGGTCTGGATCTCAGAGTCCTGCCAGCACACAAACATCAGTGCACTGCAAAACCTATTCAGCCCTTTTTCAACTTTTCATGTTTTACATTCAAAGAATGTTCAAACACAAAGTAAACCTTTGGAGGAAACAGTTAATCAGACAGCAGCTTCCAGGACAACCGTCACTGTGGCTGTCTGCAGTTCAGTTTTTCTTACAAACCGTTACCTTAATAACCGGATCTCCATCTCACCAGGACACCTGCAAAACTGACAGCTTGATGAACAAACTTGGTGGATGTGTGACATCAGCAAAGAAAGACTCCATTTGGATCCCAGGATTTATTAGATTTTTTTATTCTGACTTTAATATTTTGACCTATAACAAAAACCATCCAGTCACCACCTTCATGTCTGTGGTGAGCGTCTGAGAGATCAGCAAATGTCTCCACAAGTTCAACACTTTCACCACATACAGAGACACTTGATCTATCTGGTCTTCATCTATCTTGACTGATGACAGAGACAAAGCCGTCATTCTAATTCTGCAAACATCACAGCGTCATCCGCAAAGTCAAGGTCAGTCAACTTTTCCTCACCAAGCAAAAGAACCTAAGCAGCTGGTTTTCACGGCCGGGCGGCAGAAACACGTGGTTATACTGTCTATCCCATCAAAATGACTTCTCACACCTCCACCCTCCTTTGTCCTACTTTTACTACTTGGTTGACCTTGTGGAGGTCAGCAAAGGTCACCTATAGTTTAGTTTTTGTTTCTCTGAAATCTAAAGCCATCACAGAATATATGTGGCTCAGAAATCTCCTTAGAAGGTGGAACACAGCGTCTCTGCGCTGAAAGACCTTTAAGATTTCTGCTGGAACAGGTTTGTCCAGTAGATATGGTCTGAATCTCAGTTCTACCCCTCGGCCCGTCCCCTCTGTTTTGCGCAGGCACGAGAGACAGAGGGGTGTCTCAATTCTCTTTTTGGAGACAGAGGGGGAGGCGGAGGGCTTCAAAGCCCTCCGTTTGGAGTGAATCTGGATGCACACTCCGTTTGGAGGGGTAGGAGGAGCTTACTGCTGTCTCCGAAAAAAGAAACACGGCGCCAAAAGAGTCGCTCAAATGGAAGCAGCTTTCATTACAAATTACGCTGTTTAGAAAGTTAGAACTTGCCAAAAAACTTTACAGGCAGTTGTCTATGACAGTAACGTGTCTGCTGCTGGATGCATGTTGTGTATATTGTCGTTCTGAAGAATATTGTAACTTCGCTCGTGCGCTGAGGCGTTATAATGCACATACAAACGAACGCTACGATAAGACACTTTTATATCTCACAATGGAGAAAATCATGATAAAAGATAAGCAGGTTAATTTGTATGTTCATAAATCTTTGGATAATAGCGCCCCCTGCTGTTGGATTTCAAGGTCTGTAACACGTGTGTGTATTTAGTAAACAAACAGGAGCCCTGAACACACTCGACTCCTAATAAGAAAATGAGGCAGAAAATGAGGAGAAGTTTCATCAATGTTGGAAAATATCTACACACACATGTACATGTGTAACACACAACCTGACGTCCTGACAGACTGATATTATTTATCAAGGAAATTCTAAAGGAAATAGGGCTGGATGCAAAAAACGGGAGAATTTGAAAAAGAAATATCAGGTTAACAGAACTAGATGCAGCCCAGAACATACATACAGGTGCTGATCATATAATTAGAATATCATGAAAAAGTGGATTTATTTCAGTCATTCCATTCAAAAAGTGAAACTTGCATCATGTATACATTCACTGCACACAGACTGATATATTTCAAGTGTTTATTTATTTTAATTACTAATTAATTAATTACTAATCAATCAATTAATGATTAATCAAACAATATTATTACTATTATTGATTAATTATTATTAACAATTAATTCATTACTAATTAATTAATTATTAATACTATTTATTATTATTATTATTATTATAAATTAATTACATTAATTAACATGACATGATTGCGATGCGTTGAAGAAATCTGCGACTTCTTCTATTTCTATTTCTTATTTACAGTGAAGATGGCAGTTTGACACGGGCAGTTCTTTTTTTTCCTCCTAAGGTGGAGGTGTGTCTCAGTTCACAGGGCTAGAGGTGTACCCCTTACCCTTACCCCTTGTTTTAAAGGGGTAGGGGTACAAAAGAGAATTGAGATTGGGGGATGGTCTTTAATTTGAAAAGGCTTTGGGTTTTTTTGCCATTGTAATATCTGATGTGGACACACACAGCTGTGTGTGTGTGTGTGTGTGTGTGTGTGTGTGTGTGTGTGTGTGTGTGTGTGTGTGTGTGTGTGTGTGTGTGTGTGTGTGTGTGTGTGTGTGTGTGTGTGTGTGTGAGTGAGTGAGAGAGAGAGAGAGAGAGAGAGATCTTGCCTCAAAGTGAGTGACAGGTGTGGATGTTATCCCGGCATTGATGGCCTTCCAGGATCGGGCACTCAGCACACAGGCAAACAGCGGATACAGGTCTCCAGCTCCCAGCCTCCGACTGTAGCGCTCCACTGCAGACATGTCACCTTTTATCAGAGCCTGCCACAGATGACAGTAGTTTAGCCTGAACTCAGAGTGCAGGACCTGCAGCAGATAAGAGGAGAAGAACAATCAGAAATCAATTTCTGAGAGGTACAGCCCGTCTGGACCAGCCTTGTGACCATGTGGCCTTGTGACCTCCACAGTTCTTCCACATGGGCAGTGTGCAGGGTGCAATGGTCCGGTCTCAGATATGACTTTGCAGTCCAACAAGAAGAACTTGGAGTTTGATTTTGTAGGTTTGGAGTGCTGCTCTCTCTTGCAGTGAACACAAGACATGCTGCTGCATCAAAGTTTGAAGATAATGTCACACCTGTAGTTCATCTGGTCCTGGAACACGGACCAAAATCTTACAATTTTGCACTTTCCCCTTGGTCTAACTTGTTTCAGGCAGCAGTATTTCTGAGTTTACGTAGGCTCCGACGCGGTTTCATTTGTGATCTGGTTATGGACAGCCTGATATCCACTGAAGATTTATTTATTGCTGTGAACAATCGAGAGAAAACTCATCCAACCTGCAGCCCAGAGTATTGATGATGTCAGTCCTGGCTTCAGCGAGTGACTGCTGGGAACACAGCAGCTTGCAATCTACTGTCAGTTACTTGGAAAGACTCTACAAGAGGGTATAGACTACACTTGCATAAACACTGACAAGGTCAGAATCTTGGCACTGAAGACACCAAACATCCTTGTGGGAGGATCAGCCTTCTACAACTACCCCATGCAACCGGCCCACTAAGATGGTCCAGCAGACCTATCTGCTTGCCTTAAATGTGTTGAGACAATGGAAAGGTTTCAAAGAATGAAGTTCTAGTCTCTTGTGAACTCCAGAAACTTGACCTTGACATTGTCACCTTAAGTGAAAGAAGTAGAGTAGGGAAAGGCCAGCTATGGGAAGAGCAAGGGAGTGACACTTTCCTCTGGAAAGAGTTTCCTGAGGAAAAATGAAAAATCCACAGTGTCTGTCTTCCCGTAAAGAACTCTCTCTATCCAAAGCTGACTTAACTCCCCATGGGCATCACTGAACAACTGAAGACACTCTATCTCCAACTTGTGACGTGAATGCCCTGCTGCCATTAATCCATGCTTATGCCCCAACACTTAATGCCAACCACGAAGAAAAGGAAACTTTCTACACCTCACCCTTCTATCCGCAATCACAGCATCTGGCAGGACCATTCTTCTCAACAACTTCAACAGCCGGATCAAAAAGGACCGTCTCTGGAACAGAACCATTGGGGGCAATTGCAGTGTCAACGGCACCGTGCTTCTCACAAAGCATCCCAAACACAATCTGTTCATCACCAACATCTTCAGGGGAAAGTAAAAGTTCAACGTCTCCTTTCAACACCATCACTTGAAGCAGTGGCACCTGGTCGCCTCCATCATCGTTGGAATGTGGGACCAGAAAGATGTCCTGTCCACCAAGGTGATGACTGGCATGGATGACTGTTGGATGGACTATCGTCTGATCTGCTTCAGGATCTAGCTGAACATCTGCCCCAAGAGGAGGCCTGGACACTCCAAAACTGTCAAAAGATTCAGCACCCCCAAGCTCAAAGACCCAGAAACAAAAGCAGAGTTTCAACAGTGATTAAAGAACTCCCCATGAAATACTCTGTCCAGGCAAATAAACATTGAGAGCAGCTCAAAACAGCCATAACAACAGCCTGCCAAGAAACACTCAGACAAAAGAAGAGGAAGCACAAGGACTGGTTTGAGTAAAATGACCACCTCCTCCAACAACTCATCAACCAAAAAGCAAAGCTTTCCTCGACCTCCACAAAGATCTGACCTTGCAATCAAAAAAAAGTCTCAGCTTCAGCAAAGCAAAGTGAAATTCACAAAGTGAGAAATTAGTGGTGGATCAACATGACTGTTAAAAATCCAAGCTCTCACCAACAGAAATGACAGCAGAGGCTTTTTCAATGCCACCAAAGCAATCTACAGCCCCTCCATCCAAGGACAAACAGCTCTTCAATGCAAGGATGGCCTGAGCCTGCTGAAGACCAGAGACGACATCATGGTTTGAAGAAATAGAAACACTTCAAAGATCTGTTGAACGCCAACCTAATTGTTGAGGAGGAGGAAGTACTCTAACCCATTGACCAAGACAAGACATTGTTGAAGAACTCAGCCAAAACCCAACTCTTGAAGAAACTGTCCTTGCTCTTAAAGGGACAAAACAACAACAACAACAACAACAACAAAGCACCCAGTGAAGACAACATTCCTGTTGAGGTCTTTAAAGAAGGACATGTATTTCTCCAACACCAACTGGACCAACTCATCAAAATATGGACTCCAGAAGAAATACCAACAGACCTGAAAGATTCAATAATTGGCACCATCTAAAAGTGGAAAGGAGACAAGTGTGACTGTGGAAGCCATCATGGAATCTCCTTGCCGTCTACCACAGGAAAAGGTTCTTGCACAGATTGTCAACAACTGTCTGAAACCAGGAGCAGAAAGCATTCTTCCTGAAACACACAGTGACTGCAAGAAAAAAAGTCAATAGCAACACTAAGTGCTGTACTTCGTCTTCATTGACAAAAGTGTTTGACAGCATGTCACGCCCACTTCTGATCCTGAGCAAAATGGGCTGCCCGGAGAAATTCAGCAAGATCCTGAGACTTCTCCATCATGACACATCTGTCACAGTTCTGGTAAATGGCACAAAAACTGAAGCCTTTAGTGTTCAATCCGGAGTAAAGCAGAGCTGTGTCATCGCCCCTACGCTCTTCATCATCATCGTGACAACCTGATCCTCAACCTGATCAAGCACAAGGTGCCACCATTAACTGACACTGTGTACAGAACAGATGGAAAGCTCTTCAACATGAGCAAACTGAGAGCCAAGAAGAAAAATCACCACCACTTTGCTCCTGGACTTCCAGTATGCCGATGACAACAGAGCATCATCCTTTACAGAAGAAGGTCTTCAAAAAATCCTTGAAAACTTCAGCAAAGTCTACAACGAGCTTGGTCTTAACATTGACCTGAAGAAGATCCTGTATCAGCCACCACCCAACATGGTCAATCCAAAGGTTCCTCCTGGGAGAGGGCACGGACAGGTCCTTGAAAACGTGACCCACTTTCCATACCTGTGCAGCCATGTGTCATCACGCACTGATGAGATCCAACACTGACTCAAGTGTGCTGGAGCTGCCTTCACATCAAGACTGGGCCTGTTCAGTCATCTCCAGGTCCACCATCCTCAGGCAGAGCTGCTCACACACAGAGCTGATCACACATAGAGCTGCTGTCAGGCAGATATCTCACAGACAGAGCTGCTCACAGACAAAGCTGCTGTCGGGCAGAGCAGCTGTCAGGCAGAGATCTCACAGACAGAGCTGCTGTCAGGCAGAGCTGCTCACAGACAAAGCTGCTGTCGGGCAGAGCAGCTGTCAGGCAGAGATCTCACAGACAGAGCTGCTGTCAGGCAGAGATCTCACAGACAGAGCTGCTGTCAGGCAGATTGCTCACAGACAGAGCTGTTGTCAGACAGAGCTGCTCAAAGACAGAGCTGCTGTCGAGCAGAGCAGCTGTCAGGCAGATATCTCACAGATAGAGCTGCTGTCAGACAGAGCAGCTGTCAGGCAGATATCTCACAGACAGAGCTGCTCACAGACAGAGCTGCTGTCGGACAGAGCTGCTCACAGACAGAGCTGCTGTCAGACAGAGCTGCTGTCGGGCAGAGCTGCTCACACACAGAGCTGCTGTCAGACAGAGCTGCTCACAGACAGAGCTGCTGTCAGACAGAGCTGTTGTCGGACAGAGCTGCTGTCGGACAGAGCTGCTGTCGGACAGAGCTGCTCATAGACAGAGCTGCTGTCGGACAGAGCTGCTGTCGGACAGAGCTGCTGTCGGACAGAGCTGTTGTAGGACAGAACTGCTCATAGACAGAGCTGCTCAAAGACAGAGCTGCTGTCGAGCAGAGCAGCTGTCAGGCAGATATCTCACAGATAGAGCTGCTGTCAGACAGAGCAGCTGTCAGGCAGATATCTCACAGACAGAGCTGCTCACAGACAGAGCTGCTGTCGGACAGAGCTGCTCACAGACAGAGCTGCTGTCAGACAGAGCTGCTGTCGGGCAGAGCTGCTCACACACAGAGCTGCTGTCAGACAGAGCTGCTCACAGACAGAGCTGCTGTCAGACAGAGCTGTTGTCGGACAGAGCTGCTGTCGGACAGAGCTGCTGTCGGACAGAGCTGCTCATAGACAGAGCTGCTGTCGGACAGAGCTGCTGTCGGACAGAGCTGCTGTCGGACAGAGCTGCTGTCGGACAGAGCTGTTGTAGGACAGAACTGCTCATAGACAGAGCTGCTCAAAGACAGAGCTGCTGTCGGACAGAGCTGCTGTCGGACAGAGCTGCTCATAGACAGAGCTGCTGTCAGACAGAGCTGCTGTCAGACAGAGCTGCTGTCAGGCAGATATCTCACAGACAGAGCTGCTCATAGACAGAGCTGCTGTCAGGCAGAGCTGCTCTCAGACCTACAGCCCCTATGTACAGTGAATGCGGAGGGTGTTTGAAGTCAAAATGTTCATCTGATGTGGGGCACATAAAACTGTCTGTCTGAACAGTGTTTTTTGAAGATCCGTTGGTTCTGTCTGAGTAGTGCTGCAGTTATTATCACACACGTTCCACTCAGCAACATGAATAAAGTTTTTTTTTAATGATAGTTTGATTCGGTTCCCAACCTGATAAAGGCCGTGATCGAGGAGGACGATCTCTGTCTTCTTGCTTTGGGGACACTTTCGAACCAACACGTTTCCTGGATGCGGGTCGCAGTGGACAAAGCCGTGGACAAAGATCATTTCACTGTATATCTTGCCCAGGTTCTCTGAGATCTGTTGTGAACACAACAGAAATGATCATTGGAAAAAAAAAAAATTCAAAATATATTTTATAAAAACTACTTCAGAATTTAGTGACATTCTGGTGAGAAAGGGTTCATCAGTCCTCATCAGAGGCTGCAGTCGCCATCTTCAAAATAACAGTAATTTTACACTGAACAAAAATATAAATACAACACTTGTGTTTTTGCTCCCATTTTTCATGAGTTGAACTCAAAGATCTAAAACTTTTTTGTATATAGAAAACGTTTTTGATTTTGGCCTTTTATTGTGGCCAGCCTAAGGCACATCTGTATCAGCTGATCAAGATGCTGATCATGCTGTCGAATCAGCATCTTGATCAGTCACACCTGTGAGGTGGGATGGATTATCTCGGCAAAGTGCTCACTAACACAGATTTAGACAGATTTGTGAACAATATTTGAGAGAAATTGGTCTTTTGTGTGTATAGAAAATGTTTTAGATCTTTGAGTTCAGATCATGAAAAATGGGAGCAAAAACTAAAGTGTTGTGTTTATATTTAGATGCTGAAGCAGCCAGGTCAGGTCAATGTGTCGCTGCATTCAACAAATTACAGAACAGTCCTGGATCCTGAAGGCAACCAGACAGCTTCTCAAATATAACCCTCTGTGTGCCACAGACGTGTGAAATGGGCGTGTCCTCGACCTTCTTCAGCCACTGGGGTCCTGAACACTGAGGCACCTGTGTGCTGGATCATCACCAGAGAACCACACCACGACTAAAAGTCAACACTAAAAATAACTTCGAGACCAAGTTGCTCAAACATTAACTGATCTTTTTTGCACTTTTTAGCCCATTTCATTCACTGACAGACAGTCCAAACTACACCTATTTGGAATAATTCAAATAATTGGAGCATTTTTAAATGTGGACCGCTATCTGACTACAGCTGCCATCAGATGTTTTGTGTAGGACATGATGGACTGAGGCTGGCTTGTATAAGTACTGTTTAGTCCATTTACGTGGTACCAACTGCCATATTTTCCGCAGTATAAGTTGCACCTTTTTCTGTGTTATGAGCTCTTTAATTTGAGATTTTTGTGCATTGTTTCAATTTATTTTAATTTATATAGCACCAAATCACAACAAAGTTGCCTCAGGGAGCTTCACACAGGTGAGGTCTAACTTTACCAACCAACCAGGGCCCGCAAACTTGTGAATTTTCAGTATGTGAGTCTCCCAGAAGTATAAGTCACAGGGCCTCCCAAACTAGCAAAAAAAAAAAAAAAAAAAAGGCAAAAAAAAAAATGATTTATACTCTGGAAAATGCAGCAGGACAAAATTGACTCCTGGCTCATGGAACATTTGGCAAATTTAAGAAAACAGTCAGATATACGTATGACTGGATTTCATACATGAAGCTACGAGGATACAAAGTCTGTCAAATCCCTACAGATAGGTGTCAAACATTTGGCCACCCTGGGACGTAGGGACTTGTCCATCTGGCCCACAGACTAATACATGCGGTGGAACTGTCCATGAGGGATTCGGAGTTCAGCCGCCGCTTCTTTGTATTTGTTGTATCAAAAGCAGTCAGCTGAGGTGGTTTGGGTATCTGGTCATCTTCATAGGGAGGTCTTCCAGGCATGTCCAACTGGGACAAGGCCCTGGGGAACACCCAGGACACGCTCGAGGGACTCTCAGGTCTTTGGGAATGCCTTGGGAAAGTGTGGGCTGAGCTGCTCAATTTACTGCAAATGTGACCCAAACCAGAAAACAGGAGACAATAAATGGATGAAAGGAAAATCTGAGTTATTTCCGGCTGACCGTTAAAACTTCCAGTAGGTAAAACCATGTAGGGATCATTTTTCACAATAAACCTCTTTGTTTCCACTCCAGCTCTGCTGGTGGTCTTCTGGACAAAGCAGTCATGTTCCCCATCAGCTCTGACCTACAGTATCTACTCCTCACTCCAGAGTTTAAATGGACCTCTGCTTCCCACTGTTTCTGGGTGTGTCAAGATGGCGCCGTCGCAAGAGCAAGAGCTCACTTGTGAGCTGTGTGTTTTATGTTGTTTTTATTCCTTTTTTGGAACACTTGCCACTGTCACGTATGATTGTGAATTACTTATTCAGATCGGGGATAAAGTTGGTGGCCTATCCCATGTAATCCCTGAACTGAGGTGTGCTGACTTTAATGTTTGCCCCATGTGAGGCTACAAGGGCCAAGAGTCAAGTCAGGGAAGCCGAGAGCAGAGCGAGGGGACCGGGCGGAGCTAACGCCGTGTACGCCGCCGACCTGAGCTCCACGATGGGGACACCTACAGCCATCAGCGTAGGAAGCGTAAGCACAGGGGAAAGCGAGGAGGTCTGCTCGTTAAACTCCGCGGATGCCCCTGCAAAGTCCCGCTGCCGTCTATTTATTTGGCGAACGTCCAGTCTCTGCCAAACAAGATGGATGACCTGCTGAGCCGCATCCAGACCCAGCGCGAGGCCAGAGATTGCTCCGTGTACTGCCGGTCGGAGACATGGCTCTGCAGTGAGGTGCCAGACTCTGCCATTCAGCCGCCAGGCTTCTCTATTTACCGCTCCGACAGAGTGAGAGAACGCAACGGGAAGTCAAAAGGAGGAAGTGTGTGTTTTTTTTATTAATGAACGCTGGTGCACGGACACTGTTATAATGAATCAAACTTGCACAGCTAACCTGGAGTGCCTTGTCATCAAATGTCGCCCCTTTTATCTCCCCCGAGAGTTCTCTGTAATGTTTTTATGCGCTGTCTACATTCATCCACGGGCTGACACTTCTGATGCTCTTAGTGATTTGAGTGACATCATACATACTTATGATAACTCTCACCCAAACTCAGTGATTATTGTTGCTGGGGACTTTAATAAAAGTAACTTTAAAACGGTCTCACCTAACTATTGTCAGCATGTGAAACCCCCCACAAGGGGGGCACATATTTTAGACCACTGTTACAGTAACGTTAAATCAGCTTATAAGTTCCTACTTAGACCCCCCTTCGGCAAGTCAGATCACTCCTCCATTCTTCTGCTTCCTTCATACATTCAGAGGAGTAGACAACTGAAGCCAATAACCCGCACTGTACAGTGTTGGACCAGGGACAGTGAGGTTCAACTCCAAGGCTGCTTTGATGCGACAGATTGGTCTGTCCTCCAGTCAGAGGATCTGGACGAATACTGCGATGCTATTATTGGATATATTAATTTTTGCATCGATATATGTGTCTCGCAGAGGGTTATCACACATCATCCTAGTCAGAAACCTTGGATCAATGCTGATGTGAGACAAAAATTAAAGGAGCGTGCTGAGGCTTTTAAATCTGGTGACCATGCTGCTTGCAAGCAAGCCAGATACTCTTTGGAGCGGTCTATTAGAGCCGTAAAACGCTCCTGGGGTGACAAAATGGAAGGTTACCTCAATGCAGATGACCCACATCTAATGTGGGAGGGACTGAATGCTGCAACCACATGGAAACCTAAAGGAGTGAACATTACTGACTTTGATCCCTCATTGCCAAATGATCTTAATCAGTTTTATTGTAGATTTGAAACTGGGAACACTGAGCCTGTTGTCTTTTCATTTGAGCAGAGTGGACTTACCATCACTCTGGAAGAAGTCCAAAGGGTTTTGTCCAGGACCAAGGTGAGGAAGGCCCCTGGACCGGACAGAATCCCACCCCGGGTGCTCAAACTGTGTGCACAGCAACTAGCTCCTGTTTTAACTTGTCACTGCGGTACTGTACTGTCCCTTTATCTTTTAAAAAGTCAGACATAATACCAGTACCTAAGAAGATGCCTGTGACCTGTTTTAATGACTATCGGCCTGTGGCCTTAACCTCTGTTTTAATGAAGACTTTTGAGCGTCTGGTGTTGGACTATATTAAAAGTCAAATACCAGTGTCTGTGGACCCGCTCCAATTTGCTTACAGACGCAACAGGAGTGTTGAAGATGCCATCTCCTTCACGCTGAACTCTGTGTACAAGCACTTGGATAAAGGAAAATCTTATGTCCGTATGCTTTTTATAGACTACAGCTCTGCTTTTAATTCTCTTGTTCCAGTGCAGCTCATTCACAAATTGAAAACTCTTGGCTTATGTGATGCCATTTGCAAGTGGATTTTAAACTTTTTAACTGGTAGACCACCAAGGTTTAAAATTAACAACTGTTTTTCAAATGTACTTCTTGTGAATACAGGTTCTCTGCAAAGATGTATTCTAAGTCCTCTGCTCTACACTTTGTACACATATGATTGTGTTGCGTCTTTTCCCAATATGATCATCAAATATGCAGATGATACTACTATTATTGGTCTTGTTAATTCAGATGGTGATGACTCTATCGGTCAGAGGTTCAGTATTTGTTCCAGTGGAGTGAACAAAATCATTTAGTTCTTAATACTTCCAAAACAAATGAACTGATTATTGATTTTGGGAAAAGCAATGTTCACTTTCCTATTATTATTAACAACACAGAGGTACAGAGGGTTGACAGTGTGAAATTTCTTGGTGTGACCCTTTCTAATGATTTGAGCTGGCATGCTAACACTCAAGCTATTGCCAAAAAGTCCAGACAGCGGCTCTATTTTCTACGTAAACTTAAGGAGTTTACTCTAAATAAGCACATTCTTTTAGGACGCCATCAGGACAGGAGTGAACAACGGTGGACAGAGGGACAACTTCAGGACACGAGCTGGTGGTAACCTTCTGATAACGTTCTCACAGATTCAACAGAGACAGGAACACACGCCAACGCCTCCCCACCACACCCAGAACAGGGACGTGACCAATGGCCTCCTCCACTCAATCAATCAATCAATCAACTTTTTTCTTGTATAGCGCCAAATCACAACAAACAGTGCCACAGAACAAGGACCTGAACGATTTATTCAGCATGCACGAACAAAATCTCTCATTTAAAACAGCTAACTGATCATCTGCAGAGGAATGGTCTATTTGAAGAGTTTCAGTCAGGTTTTAGAATTCATCATAGTACAGAAACAGCATTAGTGAAGGTTACAAATGATCTTCTTATGGCCTCAGACAGTGGACTCATCTCTGTGCTTGTCCTGTTAGACCTCAGTGCTGCTTTTGATACTGTTGACCATAAAATTTTATTACAGAGATTAGAGCATGCCATAGGTATTAAAGGCACTGCGCTGCGGTGGTTTGAATCATATTTGTCTAATAGATTACAATTTGTTCATGTAAATGGGGAATCTTCTTCACAGACTAAGGTTAATTATGGAGTTCCACAAGGTTCTGTGCTAGGACCAATTTTATTCACTTTATACATGCTTCCCTTAGGCAGTATTATTAGAAAGCATTGCTTAATTTTTCATTGTTACGCAGATGATACCCAGCTTTATCTATCCATGAAGCCAGAGGACACACACCAATTAGTTAAACTGCAGGATTGTCTTACAGACATAAAGACATGGATGACCTCTAATTTCCTGCTTTTAAATTCAGATAAAACTGAAGTTATTGTACTTGGCCCCACAAATCTTAGAAACATGGTGTCTAACCAGATCCTTACTGTGGATGGCATTACCCTGACCTCTAGTAATACTGTGAGAAATCTTGGAGTCATTTTTGATCAGGATATGTCATTCAAAGTGCATATTAAACAAATATGTAGGACTGCTTTTTTGCATTTACGCAATATCTCTAAAATTAGAAAGGTCTTGTCTCAGAGTGATGCTGAAAAACTAATTCATGCATTTATTTCCTCTAGGCTGGACTATTGTAATTCATTATTATCAGGTTGTCCTAAAAGTTCCCTGAAAAGCCTTCAGTTAATTCAAAATGCTGAAGCTAGAGTACTGACGGGGACTAGAAGGAGAGAGCATATCTCACCCATATTGGCCTCTCTTCACTGGCTTCCTGTTAATTCTAGAATAGAATTTAAAATTCTTCTTCTTACTTATAAGGTTTTGAATAATCAGGTCCCATCTTATCTTAGGGACCTCATAGTACCATATCACCCCAATAGAGCGCTTCGCTCTCAGACTGCAGGCTTACTTGTAGTTCCTAGGGTTTGTAAGAGTAGAATGGGAGGCAGAGCCTTCAGCTTTCAGGCTCCTCTCCTGTGGAACCAGCGTCCAATTCAGATCAGGGAGACAGACACCCTCTCTACTTTTAAGATTAGGCTTAAAACTTTCCTTTTTGCTAAAGCTTATAGTTAGGGCTGGATCAGGTGACCCTGAACCATCCCTTAGTTATGCTGCTATAGACGTAGACTGCTGAGGGGTTCCCATGATGCACTGTTTCTTTCTCTTTTTGCTCTGTATGCACCACTCTGCATTTAATCATTAGTGATTGATCTCTGCTCCCCTCCACAGCATGTCTTTTTCCTGGTTCTCTCCCTCAGCCCCAACCAGTCCCAGCAGAAGACTGCCCCTCCCTGAGCCTGGTTCTGCTGGAGGTTTCTTCCTGTTAAAAGGGAGTTTTTCCTTCCCACTGTCGCCAAGTGCTTGCTCACAGGGGGTCGTTTTGACCGTTGGGGTTTTTACGTAATCATTGTATGGCTTTTGCCTTACAATATAAAGCGCCTTGGGGCAACTGTTGTGATTTGGCGCTATATAAATAAAATTAATTTGATTTGATTTACAAAACAAGTCAAGAGAAAACAAAATTGTGGGCAGAAGAAGAGGCTTCTAAAGGCCCACCACGTACATCAGGTTCTACGCACAAACACAAAATACACACGAAAAACAAATACCAGTCAGTAATGTAACGCAGTGAAACAAAGTAATACGACGGACAAACAAACAAAAAAATACGCACGAAAAACAAATACCAGTCAGTAATGTAACGCAGTGAAACAAAGTAATACGACGGACAAACAAACAAAAAAATACGCACGAAAAACAAATACCAGTCAGTAATGTAACGCAGTGAAACAAAGTAATACGACGGACAAACAAACAAAAAAATACGCACGAAAAACAAATACCAGTCAGTAATGTAACGCAGTGAAACAAAGTAATACGACGGACAGACGAACAAAAAAATACGCACGAAAAACAAATACGTCAGTAATGTAACGCAGTGAAACAAAGTAATACGACGGACAGACGAACAAACAAATACGCACGAAAAACAAATACCAGTCAGTAATGTAACGCAGTGAAACAAAGTCATACGACGGACAGACGAACAAAAAAATACGCACGAAAAACAAATACCAGTCAGTAATGTAACGCAGTGAAACAAAGTCATACGACGGACAGACAAACAAAAAAATACGCACGAAAAACAAATACCAGTCAGTAATGTAACGCAGTGAAACAAAGTCATACGACGGACAGACAAACAAAAAAATACGCACGAAAAACAAATACCAGTCAGTAATGTAACGCAGTGAAACAAAGTCATACGACGGACAGACGAACAAAAAAATACGCACGAAAAACAAATACCAGTCAGTAATGTAACGCAGTGAAACAAAGTCATACGACGGACAGACGAACAAAAAAATACGCATGAAAAACAAATACCAGTCAGTAATGTAACGCAGTGAAACAAAGTCATACGACGGACAGACGAACAAAAAAATACACACGAAAAACAAATACCAGTCAGTAATGTAACGCAGTGAAACAAAGTCATACGACGGACAGACGAACAAAAAAATACACACGAAAAACAAATACCAGTCAGTAACGTAACGCAGTGAAACAAAGTAATACGACGGACAGACGAACAAAAAAATACACACGAGAAACAAATACCAGTCAGTAATGTAACGCAGTGAAACAAAGTCATACGACGGACAAACAAACCAAAAAATACACACGAAAAACAAATACCAGTCAGTAATGTAACGCAGTGAAACAAAGTCATACAACGGACAGACGAACAAAAAAATACACACGAAAAAAAAATACCAGTCAGTAATGTAACGCAGTGAAACAAAGTAATACAATGGACAAACAAACAAAAAATAGCCACAAAGGCAATTTACTTAATTATTCAAACTATAACAAGTTAATAAATTGTGTTTATACAGTCTTTTAAAACAAGCCAATGTACTACATACTTTAATACAATCTAAACAATCATTCCACACTCTAACACCCTTTATGGAAACACAATGACCTTTAGCAGTAGTTCAAATCTTTCTTTTATCAAACACCAAAGTTCAACACAAATTATAACTGAACTCTCTCATTTTAAACAGCTCCTGGACATGATGAGGCAAGAGTCCACTTTTAACTTTATACATTATCTGTATTGTAAAATAATCAACCAAGTCATAAAATTTCAAAAACTGAAGATGAACAAACAGTGAATTTGTTGGTTCCTTACCACTGTTGCTCTGGGGGTTAGTAAGGTTAGACCTTACTTGTGTGAAGCGCTTTGAGGCAACTCTGTTGTGATTTGGCGCTATATAAATGAAAATAAATTGAAAAATAAATTGAAATTGATCATGAAATGGTTTTTTACTTTTCACTCTTATAGCTTTTTTTGGTAACAGAAATAATGGATCAGTTATTTGTTTTATATATATTTCCCCAAACTTCAATGTAGTAAGTTGTATAAGGGACAAGTAATGAGTGATACAATGAAACCAACAGATGTTGGGGGAGAAAGTAATGTACTTTGTACAAGACAGCAGTAAATTTTGATATTTTAGACTCAACATGTTTTACATGAGTTTTCCAACTGAGCTTATCATCAACAAAAACAAAGAAATTTTAGTTTGAGATACAATTTCAATTTCAACACCATTCAACAATAATTTACTGCTTAAATTTCTAGACTTATTTCCAAATATAATGCACTTAGCTTTACCGAAATGAAGTGATAATTTATTGGCATCAAACCAATATTTAAATTTTTCCAGTTCCCTCTCCACCAAGTCCAAGAGCTGTCTCAAATTATCCCTGCTACCAAACACAGTTGTATCATCAGCAAACAAAATACAACTCAAAAACTTATAAACCAAACCTATATCATTAATATACAACAAAAATAATGGCCTGAGGACTGACCCCTGGGGCACCCCACATGTAATCCTCAAAAATTCCGATTTTATCCCACCAAGATGAACACACTGATATCTATTACGTAAATAACTAGCTATCCAGTTAAAGGCCAGTCCTCTAATAGCATACAGTAGTGTTCAGAATAATAGTAGTGCTATGTGACTAAAAAGATTAATCCAGGTTTTGAGTATATTTCTTATTGTTACATGGGAAACAAGGTACCAGTAGATTCAGTAGATTCTCACAAATCCAACAAGACCAAGCATTCATGATATGCACACTCTTAAGGCTATGAAATTGGGCTATTAGTAAAAAAAGTAGAAAAGGGGGTGTTCACAATAATAGTAGCATCTGCTGTTGACGCTACAAACTCAAAACTATTATGTTCAAACTGCTTTTTTAGCAATCCTGTGAATCACTAAATTAGTATTTAGTTGTATAACCACAGTTTTTCATGATTTCTTCACATCTGCGAGGCATTAATTTTGTTGGTTTGGAAACAAGATTTTGCTGGTTTACTAGTGTGCTTGGGGTCATTGTCTTGTTGAAACATCCATTTCAAGGGCATGTCCTCTTCAGCATAAGGCAACATGACCTCTTCAAGTATTTTGACATATCCAAACTGATCCATGATACCTGGTATGCGATATATAGGCCCAACACCATAGTAGGAGAAACATGCCCATATCATGATGCTTGCACCACCATGCTTCACTGTCTTCACTGTGAACTGTGGCTTGAATTCAGAGTTTGGGGGTCGTCTCACAAACTGTCTGTGGCCCTTGGATCCAAAAAGAACAATTTTACTCTCATCAGTCCACAAAATATTCCTCCATTTCTCTTTAGGCCAGTTGATGTGTTCTTTGGCAAATTGTAACCTCTTCTGCACGTCTTTTATTTAACAAAGGGACTTTGCGGGGATTCTTGCAAATAAATTAGCTTCACACAGGCGTCTTCTAACTGTCACAGCACTTACAGGTAACTCCAGACTGTCTTTGATCATCCTGGAGCTGATCAATGGGTGAGCCTTTGCCATTCTGGTTATTCTTCTATCCATTTTAATGGTTATTTTCCGTTTTCTTCCACGCGTCTCTGGTTTTTTTTTGTCCATTTTAAAGCATTGGAGATCACTGTAGATCAAACTACGCTGTTCTTCTGAACAATGTCTTGAACGTCCCATTTTCCTCAGGCTTTCAAAGAGAAAAGCATGTTCAACAGGTGCTGGCTTCATCCTTAAATAGGGAACACCTGATTCACACCTGTTTGGACGAACTCACTGACTGAATGCCACACTACTATTATTGTGAACACCCCCTTTTCTACTTTTTTTACTAATAGCCCAATTTCATAGCCTTAAGAGTGTGCATATCATGAATGCTTGGTCTTGTTGGATTTGTGAGAATCTACTGAATCTACTGGTACCTTGTTTCCCATGTAACAATAAGAAATATACTCAAAACCTGGATTAATCTTTTTAGTCACATAGCACTACTATTATTCTGAACACTACTGTACATCTGTAATTTTTTCCAATAATACGGTATGATCAATAGTATCAAATACTTTCTGTAAATCAAAAAACCCCAACAGTGTATTGCTTCTTCTCTATTGCATTTATAACTTGTTCCACAAAGTCTATTAAAGCCAAAGAAGTTGTTTGATTTTTTTCTGAAACCATACTGCTGTTCATTAATATATGATGTTTTGCTATAAAATCGTTCAACCTCTTTACAAATATATTTTCCAATATTTTTCAAGACTTTTTTTTTCTAATATTTATTTCATTCATTTAAAAGAAAAAAAACAAAACAAAACAGAAAAGCAGAAATAACAAAACATTACAAACCGCTGAATGAAAAGGAGCAGATTGGAAGAACAAGTCTTATATTTTCTGCCCCTTTTTTACAATACAGTCTTGCAATATCAAGCATCATTAATCGACATAATTGTAACAGATTACATTTCTATGACTTTGTCACATGCCACCAACTTATTTCATAATCTTAACCATTATGTAGAAGATTACATCCCTAACAGATTACATTTTAAACTTTTTTTTTTTAATTTTCATCTGTTTCTCGAATAAACATTGAATCCAGAATTTTATTAATTAATTTACAGTTGTCCATAGAACACTTTGCCGTAGTTACAATTGAGTTTGATCAATTTTTACCAACATTAACAAAATAATCATTAAATAATCAGCAATAATTTTATTTCCTTTTACAATTTTGTCAGAGTCTATATAAAAGTAAGATAGATAATCTTTAACAACTTTTTTCTTTTTAATGATTTCGCTTAAGAGCTTCCAGGTTCCCCTGATATTAGTTTTCTTTTTCTCAAACAAGTCGCAGTAATACTGCTTCTTACACAATCGCATAATGTTTGTTAATTTATTTTTATATGTCTTATATTTCCTTTTGGCTTCAGTAGTTCCAAATTTTAGAAACTGCTTATACAAAAGATTTTTCTTTTTACATGCATTCAGGAGTCCCTTTGTTACCCAAGGTTTATCAGTCCTTTGTGTATCTCCAGTTTTTGACACCCACGGACAATGTTTATCATACAGATCAGATACAATAGAAATAAATGATTCATATGATCATCAACATCATCACAATAAATTTCACACCACTTTTGGTGCAATAAATCCCTTCTGAGGTTCTCAATATTGACATTGGTTATTTTCCTAATAAAATTTACAGTTTTTGTTTGGTGCATGCTGTCCACTGATGAATGAAAAGCTACAAAAACCAGCAAGTGATCACTGACATCAGAAATAAGTATTCCACCTGTTATATGATACGATACACTTTACTGTCCCTTCCGGGAAATTTGTCTTGGACTCCAAGAGCTGCACAAATAAATATATATTCCCTACAATAGCATTTGTTAATATGTTGTCAATGAGTGTTGATGTGTTCCTAGTTATCCTGGTTGGATGTGTGATCACAGGATATATACCCATACAAAAAATAGTTTATAGATTCAGTTATTTGTAATTGACCATAAGGGTTTAAAAAAAATCAATATTAAAGTCTCCACAGACAAACAAAAGCTTGTTATTATTAATTGTGTTGTACATGTCAGTCAGTCTATCCGCAAAAGTATTGATATCTGATCCTGGAGCTCTATAAACACAGCTTATAATTATATATTTTTTACATTTAATTTCAACTGTAACACATTCCATGATATTATCCAAGGAGAATGACATACTTTGTATAATTTCACATTGGTGATTAGAACTTACATAAAGTGCCACAACATCACCTCATTTATTCTTCCTGTTTATTGCAAAAAAGTCATATCCCTCAAGCTGAACATCATCCTCCAGCTCCTCTCTCAACCAAGTCTCAGTAATAACTATAACTGAAAATTGCTTGTTAGATATTCTTAAATAGTCCTGAATTTTAGAGAAATTTGTAAGGAGACTTCTACTTTTAAAATATATAATAGAAAAAGTCCCATTTATCAAAGAGTAACCCTTCAATTTCTCTTCAGTGAAATATTTAGAATTTTGAATAATATTTTCACGAAAAAAAAACAATCTGGGTCAATATTATTTTCAAGGTTATGAAAACTGTGTTCAGTATCTTCAAAGATTTTTAAGCTTGACTCCTGCACAAAAGTTCCATCATCAAATGATGAAAAGCATCCATAAGGTTAGTCATTGATCATATTTATGATTTTCACCATATTGTTTCATTGTTTACACCTTTGTTCAGTTAAACTTGCTCAAATCATATTCATCTTTAATGCACAGGGTTTTAGCCTCTTCTGGTGTCCCGTTTAGTTTAATATAAATTTTGCAATTTAATGTCCATGTGGCCTGTATCTTATTTTGCTTTTTTAGGAGTCGAGCTTGTCTTGTAAGGTCTGAATTCTTTTTGGTCAAGTGTTCATTTATGTACACATGAGTTCCCTTAAGTTTTTTTGCTTGAGAACCGCAATCTTCTGTTTCTATTTACAAACCTCAACACTGTGACTTTAGATTGCATTTGACCTCTCCGGGGTAAAAGGTGACAGTTTTCAATGTCTCCAGAGTTTATCAAAACTCCTTTAGCACTCAGAAATGAGATCACCTGTTCCTCCAGATTGGTTGTCCAACTCAGAGGGCTTGACCTAGTCTGTTGCTCAAGGTCAGCAATGCGATTTTCCGTAAGTTTTACTGACTTGTCCTTCTCTTCATTCGCCTTTTGTAATTCAGCAACTTGCTTTGTTCCAGTATTTTAGTTGTCGCTGTGAAATAATTTTTAATTGATCCGCCACCTCTTTAATAGGTTTCATTTGTGCCGACATCTCATTTAGCGTTTTTCTAATTTCCTCCAGTTCTTCCTCCATAACCGCAGTCCGATTTTTAGGCCCCATAACTGAAAAATAAAATAACTTGAACTCACTTTATTAATTCCGGAAATCTCCTCCAGCCACTAAGCAAAGTTGCAGCAGGAATTAGCTGCCTTCAGCCCCTGCCAGGCGGTGGCTGCCACTCCCGGAGCCCGGCTACAGCTGATTCTCCTCCTGCAGCTAACATAGCCCGGCCCGGTAGAATCCGCTGCCACTCTTGTTGCTGCTACTGGCAAAATCCGGCCCGATGGTGGTCACTGCCACTCCCACTTCTGGGATTCTGGGAGAGCCTAGCTGGGTGGTGTTCTTGCCACCGCTGAGGCCCGGCCCGATGGTAGCTGCCGCCGCTAACAGCTAGAGCCCGGCCCGATGGTGGACACTGTCGCTCCCGCTACTGGGAGAGCCTGCTGGAGAGCCTCCTGACATCAACGCAACCTCACACTTAGATTGGCAGGTTAACCTCTCAGCTACTGGAGCACCTGTTCTTCACCTACCTTCTGTCTGCTGACAGGGCCAACGCTGCTCAGACCAGAACTAAACGCTTTGGCAAAAACTAAAAGCAAAAATGGAAAAACAAACAAAGGAAGCACTGGAAAAAAAAACACAAAGCAGCAAAAAGTAGGCACAAAGACAGAGAGAGGGAGAAGCAGAGACAGCCGTGCTACCTCATTGACGCTGATGCCATGCTTCCTCATATACTCCCTGTCGTTGACCTCCCCACCTTCTGCAAAGTCCATCGTCAGGATTCTCTTTGTGGACAAGTTCCAGTGGATGGCAGGAATCTGGGAAAGGGACAACAGGAAGAAGGGAAAGAACAAAACTCATGTAGGAAAGTTAGAAAAGCATAATAACTGTGAAGATAATATAAAATATATGGTACATATGGATAACTTTCAGATGTCAAGTGTGGCAGGATGCACTGTTGTTATGCATTACTGCATCCCACAGACCACAGAACCTCCCGGCTCCTGGATAGCCATCACCCAGGCAGACAAGAGATCCATCCCAGTGAGGTAAAATGTGGGTGTGACTAAGGATAGGACCAATCCGATCCAGTATTAGCATCGGCTTCCTATACCAACATAATTCAAGTATCAGAAAATACAGAAATCGGTACATCCTGCTTCATTTTCCAATACCTGAGAGAAGCCACATCTGTGAAACCTCTCAGCTGCTGCTGCTTGCTCTCTGCTCTGCTTGCTGCTGAGCACGAGGAGGTGATGTGGGGAGGGGGATGTTTCTGAGCTGAAGCTGAGCTGTTTCTTCCGCAGAGTTCTAAAATATGGGTAGCGGCAAATTTCCGCCTGGCTCTCAGGTTCAAATTGTCTGTGCTGCCGAGCACGGATTTTCTGAAAAATTAACTGAATTGTTGCTGAAAAAAATCAGCATCCCAAGGCTGTGAAATGCTATGAAACAGCAGCTCAGAGCACAGCAGTCAGGAGCAGAGCTGAACAAAACTTCACTCTCTCTCAGCTGAATGACAAAAAACTCCCTCAAAATCCTTCTGTATTAATCCAGTGTTCCTCGCATGCGCGTCACGGGTGATATATTTAGAAATTTATGGTTTATTTTAGTTGAAAGGCTTTGTGTTTCTAAAAAGTTCCAGGGTTGCTCTTGGCAGGAAAACGATGAGCGAGAGAGAGAGAGCTTAATTTTTCATTTTTATTGTAACACTTGCTTTGACAATGAAACTATGTTGTAAATACTTCAGGTACCTGGTCAAGCCTTCAGGTCTGCAGATACAAGAACATGCAAACTACAGCCTGCTGCTGTAGTTTGCATGTTCAGGTGTCCCAAAGACATCCTGAAGGATCAGTCCGCTCCTACCCAACATGGAAGTTCCTGTCGGGGGTCAGAGTGGTGAAGCAGAAGTCTGGGTGAGGACATGACTGAGAGGGCCAAAACACCATTGTTGTGGTCTTCCCTCAGCGGCGAGTAAAACGTTCTCTTGATCAATTCCCGGATGGGAAGGTGGATGCAGAGAGTCGATGTAGAGATGCGGGTTTGTTTAACGTGGGAATGTCTTTGTCATAACAGCCACGGGGCCCACAAGGTCCCCACCTTATTTCACCAGAACTTGAACCATGATCTAGGTGTCACGACACAGACAAGAAGTTGGATTTTGACACCACAAAAACACCAACGATGAGTGTAACCACACAAAAGAACCATGAGACAAACTGTGTGTGTGTGTGTGTGTGTGTGTGTTGTGTGTGTGTGCTGGCTGGGCCTTTCTTACCTTCACATGGGTGGGGGGTTCTCTACACAAAAAGGGGTTTGGAAGCATCGAGTTCAGGGTTACACTGAGGTATGTGAATGTACGTGTGCGTGAGGTAGAGCACGTTCAACATCAGCAACAGGATTCATGATGTGCTTAAAAGTACTTGCTTACATACATACAAACATAAATACATACATGCTACTGTTAGCTGGTTAGCTATGCTAACATGATGCTAACAGGCTAACATAAGGATGAAAATTCGGTAGCACCACATAACGAGATACCAACGGGCTGGCACCTAGCATGTCAACCTGCTAACAGTGTAAATAATAGCATGAAAGCTTGCTAGCATCTCTTAATGTGACATTAAGACTTGCATTGGAACATGTGTGTAGGAGATGTTACCGTACCTTCAGGAAGGGGACGTGAGCCAGCATTCGGGCCGCCCGCTCCGCGTTGTGTCCCTCGTTCAGGAAGTCCAGCTCCAGCGGCAGGTTCTTCTTGGCCTCGTCGACCAACCACATGAAGGTGAAGTCAGGGAACAGCCAGTGGACCACCTGGACCAGCACCTTCATACAGACCACATCAACATTACAGCTTTAGTTTCAGGGCATTTAGACTCATGTGACACCACGTCTCAGGAGCTGAGATGTAAACCCACAAACTGAACAAAGTCACATGACTCAACATCACCTGACTTCAGCTCTCAGATTTCTTTTACCTCCAAAAATGAATTATTTATGATCAACTCACAGATGGTGAGATCTTCGACACTGAGGAGACTACGTGCTGGATCATGACCAGAGAAATGCACCCCCCCTCCAAACCCCATGGCAACAAAATGTCACAGCTGCATCCTTCTAAGGCTGCAGACATCATACGTGGCGAGAGGAGACTAGTTTACATACATCCACTATGCTAGGTTGTTGCTTGCTGCTGTTGATGTTGCCAGGGGACAGGATGGAGGGGCGGGAAATGCTAATGATCTAATCCCAAAATGCTCTGTGGGCCAGACGTCTCATTTCAGAGCGGCTGGTTCAGTCTCTGTGGCCTCTGAAGGCCTGATCTTTGCCTGGCGGCGGTGCAGCTGCTGAAAAGAGACAAAGCCGGTCTAATAATTTGACACAGTGTCATTCCAGCGGTACTCAAAGATCCTCCAAAGAGACCGGCCGTGCAGTGGGACAGGACAAGATCGGCTTCTTTATCCCAACGTGAAATCTGTCTTGGACAATCCAACTACAATCCAATAAAACACCCACCTGCACCATCAGCACAAGACAAAGACACTCATATTACAATAACACTGCATGAGCAGTGTTTTGAAACACAAGGTTCGGTCAGATCGGCACACAGAAATGATCACACAGACTGCATTTTGCTAGAATAAAAAGGCCTATATTTATTCCCCACAAAAGCAGTTACATCAAACACAAGTGGTTGCAGCGCATTTTTCTCTCTTACCGTGACGCCTTTAAGGTGGAGAGCCAACACCTTCAGCAGAGTGCGCCTGTCAACCGGCTGGGCGTTCGTACGTTAACCCGCAGCAGACTCTATTGAAGCATGGTTCTGCTCCCTCTTTTCTAGTGTGTCCGCGAAGGGAGGGTGAGTGGCCAACTCAACCTCCCTGGCGCACATAATTCCTTTAAATGAGTCCACCCACCACTTTAATCATATCTTAGATCTTGTTCTGACTTATGGTATGGAAATAGAAGACTTAACAGTATTCCCTGAAAACTCCATTCTGTCTGATCTTAATAACATTTACATTTACTCTGATGGACTACCCAGCAGTGGGGAATAAGTTTCATTACACTAGAAGTCTTTCAGAAAGCGCTGTAACTAGGTTTAAGGATATGATTCCTTCTTTATGTTCTCTAATGCCATATACGAACACAGTGCAGAGTAGCTACCTAAACTCTGTAAGTGAGATAGAGTATCTCGTCAATAGTTTTACATCCGGTATCCGGTATGCCGGTATTTGGTTAGACTCTTTCTCTCCGATTGTTCTGTCTGAGTTATTTTCATTAGTTACTTCATCCAAACCATCAACATGTTTATTAGACCCCATTCCTACCAGGCTGCTCAAGGAAGCCCTACCATTATTTAATGCTTCGATCTTAAATATGATCAATCTATCTTTGTTAGTTGGCTATGTACCACAGGCTTTTAAGGTGGCAGTAATTAAACCATTACTTAAAAAGCCATCACTTGACCCAGCTATCTTAGCTAATTATAGGCCAATCTCCAACCTTCCTTTTCTCTCAAAAATTCTTGAAAGGGTAGTTGTAAAACAGCTAACTGATCATCTGCAGAGGAATGGTCTATTTGAAGAGTTTCAGTCAGGTTTTAGAATTCATCATAGTACAGAAACAGCATTAGTGAAGGTTACAAATGATCTTCTTATGGCCTTGGACAGTGGACTCATCTCTGTGCTTGTTCTGTTAGACCTCAGTGCTGCTTTTGATACTGTTGACCATAAAATTTTATTACAGAGATTAGAGCATGCCATAGGTATTAAAGGGACTGCGCTGCGGTGGTTTGAATCATATTTGTCTAATAGATTACAATTTGTTCATGTAAATGGGGAATCTTCTTCACAGACTAAAGTTAATTATGGAGTTCCACAAGGTTCTGTGCTAGGACCAATTTTATTCACTTTATATATGCTTCCCTTAGGCAGTATTATTAGACGGTATTGCTTAAATTTTCATTGTTACGCAGATGATACCCAGCTTTATCTATCCATGAAGCCAGAGGACACACACCAATTAGCTAAACTGCAGGATTGTCTTACAGACATAAAGACATGGATGACCTCTAATTTCCTGCTTTTAAACTCAGATAAAACTGAAGTTATTGTACTTGGCCCCACAAATCTTAGAAACATGGTGTCTAACCAGATCCTTACTCTGGATGGCATTACCCTGACCTCTAGTAATACTGTGAGAAATCTTGGAGTCATTTTTGATCAGGATATGTCATTCAAAGCGCATATTAAACAAATATGTAGGACTGCTTTTTTGCATTTATGCAATATCTCTAAAATCAGAAAGGTCTTGTCTCAGAGTGATGCTGAAAAACTAATTCATGCATTTATTTCCTCTAGGCTGGACTATTGTAATTCATTATTATCAGGTTGTCCTAAAAGTTCCCTAAAAAGCCTTCAGTTAATTCAAAATGCTGCAGCTAGAGTACTGACGGGGACTAGAAGGAGAGAGCATATCTCACCTATATTGGCCTCTCTTCATTGGCTTCCTGTTAATTCTAGAATAGAATTTAAAATTCTTCTTCTTACTTATAAGGTTTTGAATAATCAGGTCCCATCTTATCTTAGGGACCTCGTAGTACCATATCACCCCAATAGAGCGCTTCGCTCTCAGACTGCAGGCTTACTTGTAGTTCCTAGGGTTTGTAAGAGTAGAATGGGAGGCAGAGCCTTCAGCTTTCAGGCTCCTCTCCTGTGGAACCAGCTCCCAATTCAGATCAGGGAGACAGACACCCTCTCTACTTTTAAGATTAGGCTTAAAACTTTCCTTTTTGCTAAAGCTTATAGTTAGGGCTGGATCAGGTGACCCTGAACCATCCCTTAGTTATGCTGCTATAGACGTAGACTGCTGGGGGGTTCCCATGATGCACTGTTTCTTTCTCTTTTTGCTCTGTATGCACCACTCTGCATTTAATCATTAGTGATCGATCTCTGCTCCCCTCCACAGCATGTCTTTTTCCTGGTTCTCTCCCTCAGCCCCAACCAGTCCCAGCAGAAGACTGCCCCTCCCTGAGCCTGGTTCTGCTGGAGGTTTCTTCCTGTTAAAAGGGAGTTTTTCCTTCCCACTGTAGCCAAGTGCTTGCTCACAGGGGGTCGTTTTGACCGTTGGGGTTTTACATAATTATTGTATGGCCTTGCCTTACAATATAAAGCGCCTTGGGGCAACTGTTTGTTGTGATTTGGCGCTATATAAAAAAAATTGATTGATTGATTGATTGATCCTCATTGAAGACAACTTTGGATGCTGTAGCTCCTCTGGAAAAGAGAGCTTTAAATCAGAAGTGCCTGACTCCATGGTATAACTCACAAACTCGTAGCTTAAAGCAGATAACCCGTACGTTGGAGAGGAAATGGCGTCTCACTAATTTAGAAGATCTTCACTTAGCCTGGAAAAAGAGTCTGTTGCTCTATAAAAAAGCCCTCCGTAAAGCTAGGACATCTTTCTACTCATCACTAATTGAAGAAAATAAGAACAACCCCAGGTTTCTTTTCAGCACTGTAGCCAGGCTGACAAAGTCAGAGCTCAATTGAGCTGAGTATTCCATTAACTTTAACTAGTAATGACTTCATGACTTTCTTTGCTAACAAAATTTTAACTATTAGAGAAAAAATTACTCATAACCATCCCAAAGACGTATCGTTATCTTTGGCTGCTTTCAGTGATGCCGGTATTTGGTTAGACTCTTTCTCTCCGATTGTTCTGAGTTATTTTCATTAGTTACTTCATCCAAACCATCAACATGTCTATTAGACCCCATTCCTACCAGGCTGCTCAAGGAAGCCCTACCATTATTTAATGCTTCGATCTTAAATATGATCAATCTATCTTTGTTAGTTGGCTATGTACCACAGGCTTTTAAGGTGGCAGTAATTAAACCATTACTTAAAAAGCCATCACTTGACCCAGCTATCTTAGCTAATTATAGGCCAATCTCCAACCTTCCTTTTCTCTCAAAAATTCTTGAAAGGGTAGTTGTAAAACAGCTAACTGATCATCTGCAGAGGAATGGTCTATTTGAAGAGTTTCAGTCAGGTTTTAGAATTCATCATAGTACAGAAACAGCATTAGTGAAGGTTACAAATGATCTTCTTATGGCCTCGGACAGTGGACTCATCTCTGTGCTTGTTCTGTTAGACCTCAGTGCTGCTT
The DNA here is from genome assembly GCF_902500255.1 of Thalassophryne amazonica. Lineage (NCBI taxonomy): Eukaryota > Metazoa > Chordata > Actinopteri > Batrachoidiformes > Batrachoididae > Thalassophryne > Thalassophryne amazonica. The sequence goes on from NC_047121.1 coordinate 2,343,554, forward strand.
TTGATACTGTTGACCATAAAATTTTATTACAGAGATTAGAGCATGCCATAGGTATTAAAGGCACTGCGCTGCGGTGGTTTGAATCATATTTGTCTAATAGATTACAATTTGTTCATGTAAATGGGGAATCTTCTTCACAGACTAAAGTTAATTATGGAGTTCCACAAGGTTCTGTGCTAGGACCAATTTTATTCACTTTATACATGCTTCCCTTAGGCAGTATTATTAGACAGTATTGCTTAAATTTTCATTGTTACGCAGATGATACCCAGCTTTATCTATCCATGAAGCCAGAGGACACACACCAATTAGCTAAACTGCAGGATTGTCTTACAGACATAAAGACATGGATGACCTCTAATTTCCTGCTTTTAAACTCAGATAAAACTGAAGTTATTGTACTTGGCCCCACAAATCTTAGAAACATGGTGTCTAACCAGATCCTTACTCTGGATGGCATTACCCAGACCTCTAGTAATACTGTGAGAAGTCTTGGAGTCATTTTTGATCAGGATATGTCATTCAAAGCGCATATTAAACAAATATGTAGGACTGCTTTTTTGCATTTACGCAATATCTCTAAAATTAGAAAGGTCTTGTCTCAGAGTGATGCTGAAAAACTAATTCATGCATTTATTTCCTCTAGGCTGGACTATTGTAATTCATTATTATCAGGTTGTCCTAAAAGTTCCCTGAAAAGCCTTCAGTTAATTCAAAATGCTGCAGCTAGAGTACTAACGGGGACTAGAAGGAGAGAGCATATCTCACCCATATTGGCCTCTCTTCATTGGCTTCCTGTTAATTCTAGAATAGAATTTAAAATTCTTCTTCTTACTTATAAGGTTTTGAATAATCAGGTCCCATCTTATCTTAGGGACCTCGTAGTACCATATCACCCCAATAGAGTGCTTCGCTCTCAGACTGCAGGCTTACTTGTAGTTCCTAGGGTTTGTAAGAGTAGAATGGGAGGCAGAGCCTTCAGCTTTCAGGCTCCTCTCCTGTGGAACCAGCTCCCAATTCAGATCAGGGAGACAGACACCCTCTCTACTTTTAAGATTAGGCTTAAAACTTTCCTTTTTGCTAAAGCTTATAGTTACAGCTGGATCAGGTGACCCTGAACCATCCCTTAGTTATGCTGCTATAGACGTAGACTGCTGGGGGGTTCCCATGATGCACTGTTTCTTTCTCTTTTTGCTCTGTATGCACCACTCTGCATTTAATCATTAGTGATCGATCTCTGCTCCCCTCCACAGCATGTCTTTTTCCTGGTTCTCTCCCTCAGCCCCAACCAGTCCCAGCAGAAGACTGCCCCTCCCTGAGCCTGGTTCTGCTGGAGGTTTCTTCCTGTTAAAGGGGAGTTTTTCCTTCCCACTGTAGCCAAGTGCTTGCTCACAGGGGGTTGTTTTGACCGTTGGGGTTTTACATAATTATTGTATGGCCTTGCCTTACAATATAAAGCGCCTTGGGGCAACTGTTTGTTGTGATTTGGCGCTATATAAAAAAAAAATTGAAATTGAATTGAAGCAACAGGCATCTGAAAGTTATTTTCTCTTGAAAAAAAACAGTTCTTCACTCCCAGTCGTTAGTGGCTACAAAAACAAAGTTGTGCTATCAGTGTAATAATAACAAGTACATCCAGCTCTTCACTCCCAGTTCAGACTGACCCCAGAGTGCTAAAACAAAGTTGAATAACAAGTACATTCTCAGGGTTACGTTAAGACAGGTGCAAAACAGCACAATAACATTTTTATTATACAAGCAGCAAGAAGGAGACCAGCACGGCGTGCACAGCTTCAGCCGGGCTGATGTTCAGGGCCTTCATGGACAAACAGCTGATATTCAGGGTGGAGAACATGAGTTGGATCTGAGATTATGGTCTGTTGAAAAATGTCTTGCAGACAGACCCCCTAACCTTCACGGCCGTCTACATCAATCTATGACTTGGACATCTGGCTGAACGGCCATGTTACCAAAACCACACTGAGACTCCACAGAGCAGGAGACCATGTGGGTTAGGGTTAGAACGCAACACGGCAATGGACTCAGCATGCCTAATGCTCTCTGAACAGTGCCTCAGGGCGCAACGGTGGCTTAGTGGTTAGCACTGGTGCCTTACAGCAAGAAGATCGTGGGATCACTTCTTGTCCTTTCTGTGTGGAGTTTGTATGTTCTCCCCGTGTCTGTGATTTCTCTGCCCCTGAGCAAGGCAGCGTCTCTACATCTGGAGTTGGTCCTCGGACGCCAGACTGTGGCTGCACACTGCCCCTAGTGGTTGGATTGTGTCTAACTGTAATTAGGATAATTAACACCTTTTACTGGAGTTTCTACAGAACTGGGAAAGAACTCAGACATCAAAAATATAAAAACATTTTTTAAAACCATTTCAGTGATTGAAAAAGTCTCTTGACTGCTGTCGGGGGACAAGAAGACTTTCTGCTCTTCACTTTTCAGCTAAATCCACAGGATCTGGCTGATAAAAATAATCTCACAACCCCAAATCAGAAAAAGTGTGGAAAACATGGAAAAGGCAAAAATCTGAATTATTTCCCCACAGGATGAAGTTAAAGAAAACGAGGACAATCTCTAAATAAAATTCTTTACCAACAGCAGCACATTTTCCAAAAATCATTTCAGCATTTGCACAGCAGTGTGTCGGCCGTCATTTACACTCTGCTGGCAAGATTTTGGCTGCTAGTTGAAGTTTTCTTCCAAAATCATTCTGATAGCGTGTAAATGTTCTTCAGTGGCATCTTATTTTTGTTTTTCCTCAGTAACCATGGAGTTGAGCAACACACCCAATTTCAGGGGGAATTTCATCGTTTTCACTGCCAAAAAGTCTACATTATTCTCAAAATGTCTAAATTCCATGAGGAAGAATGTGAACGGTGAATCAAAGACAACAATTAGACTGAAAACGCATCAAGAACTGAAGGACCTGTGCTGACAGACGTCTAATCTGTTAACAACCAGGACCAACCTGCTCATGTGGTGGTTTGGTGACACACAGCGACAGTGCACGAGCCCAGACCTGACCTGACCTGAGCTGACCTTGAGTTGATTGAAGTAAGGCCCGTATGGGTTCTGGGGTCCACCTGTGCCCGTGCTTATCCAGGTTCCCCTGGACAGGATGCCGGTCCATGGCAGGTTTCTTCCCCAGCCAAGACCCGCACCAATTTACAGACGGGTGGACTCGGACAATGCAGATCAAGTGTCCTATCTGAAAACACAGATGGGCAGCTTGACCAGTCACTGAACCAGCAGCTATCCCGGGGAGCGACCTGCTCCTCTATGAAGGTAAGAAGTAGGGATGCACCGATCCCAATACCAGTATCGGGTGTCGGCCCAATGCTGCGTTCATTTACTTGCACTTATAATCATAAAGCTTCTCCGATACTCCGACACCCGATACCTCTTTACAGCAGTGTGAAGTCAACCTCTCAATGTGGGATTTTCATGCACACGTGCCGTAATTTCTGGACTATAAGCCACTACTTTTTTCATATGCTTTGAACACTGTGGCTTTAACAGTGATGCAGCTAATTTATGGATTTTCACAGGCTCTCATGTAATTCACTCATAAATTGAAATACGTCCATCAATGCTGCTCATTGACTGGCTGAAAGCTGCGGTCCATCATGTGGAGTAAATTCACACATGGAGTAAAATATAAAGTCTTACCTGTTCATTTCAGTGGAATTCATCATCATACGATCCTGAAGAAAAATGATCCACATATAGCCTTCTGAGTTTGGAAAACAACATCTGAAAATACTTTAATTCCTGGTCATGGCTTAAAAAAAGTTCCTCTGTGTCACTGCACTTTGCACCAAAGTCAGATCATGGTTTCAGCGGTAGAGATTGTCCATCAGGTTGCTGAGTTTCAGCACCTTGTGTGGCTTCCCAGACCAATGGGAGACCAGCTCAGTCTGCTACAGGTGAAATCCGTTTGTTGGGTTTCTGTGGCACTGCGTTCGGAGCCCCCCCCCCCCACTGGCTGTACTTTGCGCCACAAGTTGAAAGAGTCACTGCACCTCGTTAACGGCTCAGTTACCAGGCATCAGGTGATTCTGTCTGCATGCGATGAAATGATCCCATGACCCACAAATAAAATAAAATAAAATAAAACAGTGTTAAAATTACTCAGTTTTGCCTCCATGTGGAGCAGAGATGCTGCACAACACCATGTGTGTGTATGACATGCTCCTCCAATATTTACATGTTCCACCTTTGGGGAAAAAAAACATTTACGGTTTGTATTTGTGTATGTTACCGATACGTATTTAACTAAAAGATAAAAATAGTGTGGAGGGTGAAAGACTGTTGAGCTCAGTAAGTAAGTAAGTAAGCTTTATTTATAAAGCGCCTGTCACAAAGCACTGCACATGGCATACAAAAATAATCTAAAAATAATCTCAGTGTTGTAGATAAAAACAGAAACAGGCTCACAGCTGATAACACACAGAAGCTTCTTTTCATCAAAAAGAATCTGCCCTCGACATTTTCAAAAAAGGCTTTTAGTCCTCAAAGACAAAGTTAGTGATGGACAGTTTGAGTTCAGTTCCTGGTGTTGTATATTTTACAGGTTCCATTACAGTCAGATGTCTGTCAGTGTCATGTTTGTTAAGAAACACACGGTTAATGTTAAAGGACATTTTGTTGGAGTCAAAAAGTAAAGTAATATGATTTAAGTGAAATGTTTGAAAATAAAAACAAAGCAAATGATATTAGTAGCAGTTACAGTCAGAAAGTGAGGAACAACTGATGAATAAAACATGTTTTCAAAGTCATCATAAAACTGTCACAGTATTTGTATCGGAACTCGGTATCGATGAGTACCCAAATGTAGGTACTTGTACTCAGTCTGGTAAAAAAAGTGTTATCGGTGCATCCGTAGTAAGAAGCTTGTGCACCTGTTAGGTGCTATAATGCACCTGACAATCCTCCACACTAACTGGTTAGTCCACATGTCCACAAGGAGGACTTCTTAAAATTTAGGGAAATAATCACAAAGACTGATGAAAGTATTTGGTATGACCTGTAAGAGAACATCGTAAACTCTAGAGTGAACTTCTACATCATTATTATTGTTATCATTAGTAGTAGTAGTAGCAGCATATTTGTAACACATCATAATGGTGCTCACCTCCATCACTACAATATCCTTGTGACTTTGTCTTCGTACTTTAGGGTGTTGAACCTTAATGGCTACGGTCTGGCCATCCTGCAGTACCGCCTTATGGACCTGAGCCAAGGAGGCGGCACCCTGAGGCTTATCCTCAAAGGACACAAATAACTCTGAAAGCTGGAGGAAGAAGAACAACACCAATAAGATGAGACAGAAACAGGCGTGGAGAAGGACGTGAGCAAAGAAAGACAAAGAACTGAGGACAAGTAAAAGACCCTGGTGAGGACGGTCCATCATCACATCACAGGACTCTGGGAGGAAGACCAGAAGCACGGGCCATGTACAGCTGTGGTCAGAAGGTTACATACAATCATTGTGGTCATTCTGGGCTTTTAATGATGTCTTTGACCTGTTCTTTTATCAGGGTGTAATGATTGTACAGCAAACATCAATAATGACTAAAAACAATCAGTCTGTGAGCAGGACTTTTATGGACTTTATTTAAACACAATTGTGAGAGAATTTAAGAGTGAGGAGCTGCAGCTCTTTGAGGGTGTAGTTTCACTGCATTGTGTACACGGTATAAAAGCAATCCATGAATTATACTTCGGGAACAATGGAACACAGCAGGAATCATAAATTGGGGTCAGGTAATGTTGTATTGTGAGGGTGTGGCTTCCAGTCATGTTGAGTATCGTTGCTTTGCCCTGACTTGCGTTGAAACCACTTCCTTTCTGCATCCTGTGCTTGACGCAGAAAAAATGTAACGTTTAATTTTTGGCGTCTGATTCGCTTCGTCCCTTGCATCCGTCACGGTATTCTGGCGTTGAGCTACATCGTCTCAGCACTAGGTTGCATCCACGTGGTGTCGTCATGACGTCGCCCGACGCAACTCAAAGTGGGCCTGGTGTGAAAGGGGCCTTAGAGGCAGAATATTCAGCTAACAAGGCTCATGTCTGAGCATGACGCTAATTTCAAGAAGTTCAAATTTTAGCAACAGCAGCGCGGGGCAGTTTGTGTACGAGATACTACGACGACAAATGAGGATTTTAGAGGCATGTTTGTGGTGAGGACGAGGATGTTAAAATCAATCAATCAATTTTTTTTTTATATAGCGCCAAATCACAACAAACAGTTGCCCCAAGGCGCTTTATATTGTAAGGCAAGGCCATACAATAATGATGTAAAACCCCAACGGTCAAAACGTTAAAAGCTCATTATCCAAGCACCTGGCACCTACGAGGACAGGACAGGCTATTTTGGCTCCGCCCTCTCGCACACTACAATCCCACCTGCTTCATGCGCTGGACGCTGTATATAAAATAATTATTTTGTAGTGGATTAATCATTTTCTGTCAGAGTTTGGATGATGAAAACACCTCTAATGGCTTCTGGAATCACAGAGGACATTTGGAGCTTTTTTCCCCTCTCTGTCTCATGCGCTGAGGTGGAGAACATATTTCGAACAACTTAAAAGATAATTATTTGTAATGTTTATATTACAGTAGCTTGGTAAAACAGTTGCATGTTCATTCCTTCTTCATAAGCAGCTGTAAAAGTATGTTTATCATAGATTTAACATCTTGTTATGGATCAGATGAGGCGCACTCTGAGCACACTGACGCAATGACTCGTGCTCAAGAGGAGTATTTATGCAGAAAGCCAATATACAAAAGAGCAATTTCGCAGACAATAACGGAGGAACACAAAGTTAAAAGTTGGATCACTGTGTCAAAATAAGTGGAAGCCGTGGAAGAAATAAAACCAGTGAGAAGAAGTGCAGAGTTGACTGTCCAGGAAGCTGTGGTTCGGTTCTAGCTGGTCTGGTTATGGATCTGTTTTGTGTTGGGGGGTTTTTTTTGGGGGGGGGGGGGTGAGCCACACCGTTGCGGGTGTATATAATTAAAGCGGCCACCTCATTGTGGTGTCTTTTTTTTGGTCACAGAGAGCTGGGTGAACACGCAGAACTGCTGCATTTAATGACTCTGGAACTCAGGTGAACAGCAGCCTGGTGCACAGACATGCACACCAGCCGGACTGTACAGGAGTGTCTTTTTTTGGACTGTGTTTAAAAAATGTGACAACATCTTGAATGGATGCTGTGAATTGAAAACTCACACTTTAAAGGGCTGGAGGTTTGGACCAAACGCATGCACCAACATCTCGTTACATGTTGCTACATGGATCATACGTGGCTTGATGTGGATCATATGCGGCGAGACGAGCCATTCCAGGCTAGACGGCACTCAAATGACGGGTAAGTCGTGGCTCACTAGAGGCTGATACGTGGCACATGTGAGGTACAGAGAGATGCCTTAGTAGCGGACACGCGACGGCTTAAAACGTGGATCATTCTTCTAATATCCGCTGACACACCCATGTGTGGCTCATTATTCAGTGGGACCAAGGCCAATGCATTGTGTGACACGACATTAGCACATTTTTGAGACACATGAACCACTAAATCCGCGATGCACTCCTCCTGCGCTCAGGCCCTCAGCCACCACAAGTACGTATTTTTTAAGCACAATTTAAATCATGTCGCTCACAGTGGTTGCACTCAGCTTATGCTAACATTAGGCACCATGTTAACACCTTGACAGCTAGCGCCAAGCCGCTTATCCAACATATTATATAAATACAGTAGGTTTACTAAAATAACATTTACTGACTATCAACTGCAACTAGATCAAACATATAGAATTTAGAACTCTGAACATGTTTCTCAGTAGTTTATCAATAACTGATCTCAGGAAAGACTAAAACAGTTCAACAGATTATTTGCTATTGACTCAGGTAGTCCTACGGTCCTGATGCTTTTAGACTTGTCAGTTGCCTTTGACACAGTGGACCACGTGACCCCGCTGCGTCGTCTCAAGCAGTGTATGGCCATTACAGGCTCTGCTCTCACCTGGTTCAGTTCTTGCCTCATACAGCGGAGCTTTTCTGTGCAGCTGGGTCACTTTTCTTCAGATGTGGCCCCATTGACCTGTGGAGTCCCTCAAGGCTCCATTCTAGGTCCTGTTCTTTTCCTTTTGTACATGTTGCCTCTCAGCAGTATCTTTCAAAAATACCAAATTCCTTTCCACTGCTTTGTCGATGATATCCAAATTTACCTGCCACTAAGGTCGTTAGGCAATGACCCGATGCAGCCATTATTTGACTGTTTGAGTGAGGTCAAATCTTGGATAAGTGCTAATTTACTTTGCCGCAATATTCAGCTGTTTGAAATCAGAGAGAGTCGATATAACTTGACAAAAATTTAACAAAAAAATCTAAGATACGAACAAATATAAAGCAAAGATGTGTTTCTGTAAGAGCTGTTAATTTATGGAATAGCTGTGACAATGAATTAAAAAGGTGTACTTCACTTTTATTATTTAAAAACATGTTTAAAACTGAAGTATTACAGAAATATATAAATCAAGTATGAAGAATGATAATGTAATTAATGTAACTTTTGGTTGTATTATTATTATTATGGATTTGTATTTATTTATATATAAATTTTTTAAAAGTGCTTCAGGTTTTTTTCTTTTCTTTTCTTTTTTGCTCTTATATTTCATATCACCTTGTTGAATTTGTTTTTGTAAAAAGGTTAGGCATAATAAGCATGAGCTTCAGCCTATACCTTTTTGATTAGCGTCATCCCTTGTTGAACTGTTTTTTGTTGAATATGTCTATGTGTATATGTAATTGTATTTCATTTGGGGGGTTGAATGCTAATCAAATAAAAAGTTTTCATCATCATCATCAACCTATTAATTCTTAATGAATCCAAGATGGAGGTTATCCTGTTTGGGGCAGCACTTCCACAGGCTGTTCTGCTGATGTCCAGGGTCCCCTGGGTTCCAACATTCAGTCCTGTGTAAAGAACCTTGGGGTGATTTTTGAGACATTTTAAATTTGATAAGTAGATCAGTGTTGTTGTTATAACAAGTTTTTTTTCCAACTCCATCTCTTAGCCAAGTCCAAGTCCATATTTCTGTAGGACTGACCTTGAGAAGGTTATCCACGACTTTGTCACAAGTTGACTAGATTATTGTAACTCTCTGTACATTGGCTTGGATCAGTCCTCTCTAAACCGCCTCCATCTTATTCAGAACGTTGCTGCTCGTCTTATTTCGGGAAAGAAAAAGTCCGTCCACATTACGCTGCTCTTGGCTGCTCTTCACTGGCTTCTGGTCCGCTACCGGGGTGATTTTAAACTTCTTTTAATTGTTTTCAAAGCCCTCAATGGCCCCAGTGTATCTTTCGGAGCTTTGTTTTCTTTACACCCCAACCAGAGCTGGAGGTGCCTAAAACCAGATTAAAGACGAGAGGTGACAGAGCCTTTGCAGCGGCGGCCCCCAGACTCTGGAATAGTCTCCCCTTTAATACGAGATCATCCCTGTTGCTAGAGACTTTTAAAGCCTCTTTAAAAACTTATTTCTTTTCTCTGGCGTGTCTTAATGAGTGATTACATCTGTTTCTTACTACTTTTTACTGTTTATTTTATTTTGTCTTTTGTCTGTTTTATTGCCTGAATGTAATTTTATTGTTATTTTTTTATTTATTTATTTAAAATTGGGGTAACTTGGTGCCCATTTTTTAATGATATACATCACTGTGGTCAACTGCTGTCATTTAAACGTGTTTTAGAAATAAAGGTCGAGTTGAGTTGAGATTATGGACAAATTTATTGGCAGTGATCATAATAAAGTATATTTTACTGATCAAGTCGTATTTCATAAACCTATTAAAATACCCTACTTTCTGGAGTATAAGTTGCTGTTTTTTATGAGTTTTGGAGGCCCTGTTACTTACTGTTACTTGAGCCGAGTATTCCTTTAACTTTAACTAGTAATGACTTCATGACTTTCTTTGCTAATAAAATTTTAACTATTAGAGAAAAAATTACTCATAACCATCCCAAAGACGTATCGTTATCTTTGGCTGCTTTCAGTGATGCCGGTATTTGGTTAGACTCTTTCTCTCCGATTGTTCTGTCTGAGTTATTTTCATTAGTTACTTCATCCAAGCCATCAACATGTTTATTAGACCCCATTCCTACCAGGCTGCTCAAGGAAGCCCTACCATTATTTAATGCTTCGATCTTAAATATGATCAATCTATCTTCATTAGTTGGCTATGTACCACAGGCTTTTAAGGTGGCAGTAATTAAACCATTACTTAAAAAGCCATCACTTGACCCAGCTATCTTAGCTAATTATAGGCCAATCTCCAACCTTCCTTTTCTCTCAAAAATTCTTGAAAGGGTAGTTGTAAAACAGCTAACTGATCATCTGCAGAGGAATGGTCTATTTGAAGAGTTTCAGTCAGGTTTTAGAATTCATCATAGTACAGAAACAGCATTAGTGAAGGTTACAAATGATCTTCTTATGGCCTCAGACAGTGGACTCATCTCTGTGCTTGTCCTGTTAGACCTCAGTGCTGCTTTTGATACTGTTGACCATAAAATTTTATTACAGAGATTAGAGCATGCCATAGGTATTAAAGGCACTGCGCTGCGATGGTTTGAATCATATTTATCTAATAGATTACAATTTGTTCATGTAAATGGGGAATCTTCTTCACAGACTAAGGTTAATTATGGAGTTCCACAAGGTTCTGTGCTAGGACCAATTTTATTCACTTTATACATGCTTCCCTTAGGCAGTATTATTAGACAGCATTGCTTAAATTTTCATTGTTACGCAGATGATACCCAGCTTTATCTATCCATGAAGCCAGAGGACACACACCAATTAGCTAAACTGCAGGATTGTCTTACAGACATAAAGACATGGATGACCTCTAATTTCCTGCTTTTAAACTCAGATAAAACTGAAGTTATTGTACTTGGCCCCACAAATCTTAGAAACATGGTGTCTAACCAGATCCTTACTCTGGATGGCATTACCCTGACCTCTAGTAATACTGTGAGAAATCTTGGAGTCATTTTTGATCAGGATAACAAATATGTAGGACTGCTTTTTTGCATTTGCGCAATATCTCTAAAATTAGAAAGGTCTTGTCTCAGAGTGATGCTGAAAAACTAATTCATGCATTTATTTCCTCTAGGCTGGACTATTGTAATTCATTATTATCAGGTTGTTCTAAAAGTTCCCTGAAAAGCCTTCAGTTAATTCAAAATGCTGCAGCTAGAGTACTGACGGGGACTAGAAGGAGAGAGCATATCTCACCCATATTGGCCTCTCTTCATTGGCTTCCTGTTAATTCTAGAATAGAATTTAAAATTCTTCTTCTTACTTATAAGGTTTTGAATAATCAGGTCCCATCTTATCTTAGGGACCTCGTAGTACCATATCACCCCAATAGAGCGCTTCGCTCTCAGACTGCAGGCTTACTTGTAGTTCCTAGGGTTTGTAAGAGTAGAATGGGAGGCAGAGCCTTCAGCTTTCAGGCTCCTCTCCTGTGGAACCAGCTCCCAATTCAGATCAGGGAGACAGACACCCTCTCTACTTTTAAGATTAGGCTTAAAACTTTCCTTTTTGCTAAAGCTTATAGTTAGGGCTGGATCAGGTGACCCTGAACCATCCCTTAGTTATGCTGCTATAGACGTAGACTGCTGGGGGGTTCCCATGATGCACTGAGTGTTTCTTTCTCTTTTTGCTCTGTATGCACCACTCTGCATTTAATCATTAGTGATTGATCTCTGCTCCCCTCCACAGCATGTCTTTTTCCTGGTTCTCTCCCTCAGCCCCAACCAGTCCCAGCAGAAGACTGCACCTCCCTGAGCCTGGTTCTGCTGGAGGTTTCTTCCTGTTAAAAGGGAGTTTTTCCTTCCTACTGTCGCCAAGTGCTTGCTCACAGGGAGTCGTTTTGACCGTTGGGGTTTTTCCGTAATTATTGTATGGCTTTGCCTTACAATATAAAACGCCTTGGGGCAACGGTTTGTTGTGATTTGGCGCTATATAAATAAAATTGATTTGATTTGATTTATACTGTGATGCAACTTAGATACAGAAAAATCAGTTTCTTAGTAATAACAGTAAATATGAGACTTTCCCAGCAGTCAAACTACCAAACAAAATAAACTCCAATAATAAAAGAATAAATGCTATGAATGAAAAGTACACTGCAGTAATATATACAAAACCCAAATTAAAGAGCTGATAAAGGCAACTTGTAGCCCATAAAATATGACAGTTAGCGGTTAGATACTTGATGCATTTAATTTAATAAAGATATATATTTTAATGACCTGTATTTTTATTTGGCGGAATTTGAGATGGATTCATCCACGGGGACGTGTGAGTGTTAAAGTACTGCCTGCTGGTTATTTTTGTGTGTTTTGGTTTGTTAGATGTAGTTTTGTGCAGACTGCGTGTGACTGTGTGAAGTGTACATTTGCCGCCCGGTCGTTTGGGACTCGCCTCCTTGCCGAGGTCCTCCCTGATGACCTGTCTGATTTCCTCCATGCTGCTCTGAGGCGCTCGGCTGTGAAGGACCTTCAGCGTGGATGTGTACTCCTCAGGCAGCAAGTAGTCTAGCGCACCGAGGTGCTGACCCACTTTGATGAAGGTACCCCGGTTTACGCAACACAGTTCCCGGAGACGCTCCGCTGAACGACGATGCACCTATAAGATGCAGAACAAGAAAAGAAGTTCATTAAAATAAGTCATTAAGAAATATGACTCGTTTCTCTTCTCTGACTCCACGCCAGCTCAGGGAGGTGACGGACCCAGAGGATGAATGTCAGGATTTGGGTTGTGTCCTGACACACTCCCAGTTAAAAGAAGTAAAGAACGGACGCCCCCCCCCCAACATCAAAGGAGAACTCGTTTTTAGATGTTATGGTGTTTATCTCCTCAGTCGACAGCCAGGACGTGAAGGTAAGCAGCTAACTCCACAACCGAGAGGGGTGGTATCATTAAGACTTTACCCGTACCGCTACCCTTAACTGTACCACGACTCTTAACGGTACAGCTACCCTTAACTGTACCACGACTCTTAACGGTACAACTACTCTTAACGGTACAGCTACCCTTAACTGTACCACGACTCTTAAAGGTACAGCTACCCTTAACTGTACCACGACTCTTAACGGTACAACTACTCTTAACGGTACCGCTACCCTTAACTGTACCACTACCCTTAATGGTACAACTCTTAACGGTACAGCTACTCTTAACGGTACAGCTACCCTTAACGGTACCGCTACCCTTAACGGTACCACTCCACTTAGTAGTACAACTACTCTTAAGGGTACCACTACCCTTAACTGTACCACTACCCTTAACGGTACAACTACCCTTAACGGTACCGCTACCCTTAACGGTACAACTACCCTTAACAGTACAGCTACCCTTAACGGTACAACTACCCTTAACAGTACAGCTACCCTTAACGGTACAGCTACCCTTAACGGTACATCTCCTCTTAGCAGTACAGCTACCCTTAATGGTACCGCTACCCTTAACGGTACCACTCCTCTTAGCAGTACAGCTACCCTTAATGGTACCGCTACCCTTAACGGTACCACTCCTCTTAGCAGTACAGCTACCCTTAACGGTACCGCTACCCTTAACTGTACCGCTACCCTTAACGGTACCACGACTCTTAACAGTACCACGACTCTTAACGGTACAGCTACCCTTAACGGTACCACGACTCTTAACAGTACCACGACTCTTAACGGTACAGCTACCCTTAACTGTACCACTACCCTTAATGGTACCACGACTCTTAACGGTACAGCTACCCTTAACTGTACCACTACCCTTAACGGTACCACGACTCTTAACGGTACAGCTACCCTTAACTG